>NC_052511.1:275096-320108 GCF_014356525.2 Nilaparvata lugens
GTATGACAACAAGAGATAATTGCTGCCAGGCACGTCACGGCAATTGAATCTCTGCCTACCATAAAGCGTAACTGTCCGCAATCATTACGGGCATTCATTGACTTTTGCAAGTCCCACATTACCGCGCTCGAAGCGCTTCAACTTGGAGTCCAAATCAAGGACTTATTGTACATGCAAAATGTTGTTGCAGTTGGATACTGCTACTGTTCGAGAATGGGAAAAGAGTGTTGGTATACACGACATTCCCACCATTGATAAATTTTGGAATTTTTTGGAATCACAATGCAAAATCATGGAAGCTGTTGCTTCAAGCTCAGCTAACCATCATCAAGGAAATGTACAGCAAAGTACATCCAACTCGGTTGGTGCTCATAGCAAGCCGAAGTTCAATCAAAATCAATCGAATGTTCAAGCTAGGATGCAGGTTACTACCTCTTCTATGTCACCTTGTAGTTTTTGTAATTCTGTTGGTCATTTTCCAAATCGTTGTAATGAATTATTGAAGTTGCAGGTTACTGATCGTTGGAATGCTGTCCATGACAAAAGGTTATGTTATAATTGCCTCAAGCCTTTCGCACCCATCATGTTTGTTCGGACAAATCGTGTACACTTTGTGGCAAGAGTCACCACACTGTTCTTCACAGGTCTACCTCATCCCACACTCAGCCTACTTCTAAGGATAAGGTAACTTCAAATGTTATTCATTCTCAATCCTTTGCTCCCTCCAAGGGTAAGAATGCTGTTTTGAATTCCGTCATGGTTCAGAATGCGGAAACAGCTAAGCAAGCTGTTTCTCATGCAGAACAGCCTCAGAAGAACTCTCATGTCACAATGAGCTCCACTTCGTCTCTGTGTTTGCAACAGCAATCAACCGTCGCCCTGTTACCTACTGCCGAAGTTTTGGTTCAAACTTCTAGTGGGGAATTTATTAAAGCAACCGCTCTTTTAGATTCTTGCTCTGATTGTAATTTGATGTCAACTAGGTTGGCTGAAAAATTGTCACTTGCTGCTTTGTATTCTGACACTTTGATTCATAGTGTAGGTGAGAATAAGACCAAATCATCTTTTCTCATTCAGTTTGCTTGTCTTCATCTGATCGTTCGTGGTCGGTTGAAGAAAATTGTATTGTAGTTGATAGCATATCATCTAATGTTCCTAGTGTGAACATCGATCTTTCCAAATTTCAATTCCCGTTGAACTCAAATTAGCGGATCCATTGTTTGATCAGCCTAAGCCTGTAGATTTGTTACTTGGTGCTGGCATATTTGCATCTGTTCTTCAGCCTGGTAAATTGTATCTAGCTCAAAACGCTCCCATCCTTCAGAAAACCAGTCTAGGTTGGGTCATATTTGGTTCTTGTAAAACCATTCGTCCTATTGCAGCACCTCGTTTGGCCTCCCTGCTTCGCCTGTGGCCACTCCCCGTAAGGTCATGTCGAATTTTCTAACTTCAAATGATGTCTCTCATCAGTTAGAGAAATTTTGGAAGCTGGAAGAAATCTCTCCTCTACTTCCTCCCTCACCTGAGGTTTTGAAACTTGAGAAGCACTACACAACCACTACCACGCGTCTTGAAGACGGACGGTTTTGGTCACTCTTCCCAAAAAGGATAATTCCACTCATTGGGTCATTCCCGATTTCAAGCATTGAACCGATTTCATTCATTAGAAAAACGGTTATCATCAAATGTTGAGTTAAAAACTCAATACACAGCTTTCATGGAAGAATATCAACAGTTGAATCACATGTCACCAGTGCCTCCAGCACCGGATAATGAAAAATGCTACTTCATTCCTCATCACCCGGTTTTTAAACCTGATTCGACCACTACAAAATTACGTGTAGTATTTGACACTTCTGCTAAGTCTACCACTGGAACATCGCTTAATGAAGTATTGTATGTTGGTCACACAGTTCAGCCTGAACTGTTCGATATAGTTCTGCACTTTCGCACATATCAAATAGCCTTCATTGCGGACATTACTAAAATGTACCGTCAAATCTTAGTCCATCCCTCTGACCGTAACCTTCAGAAAAATATTTGGAGATCTGATGCTACTCTACCCATTCAAGAATTCACCTTGAATACTGTAATTATGGCACTTCGCCGGCAGCTTTCTTAGCTACTCGTACGCTTCATCATTTGGCTGATCTTGATACGGCACCCAACTCTGCTGTAGCTAATGTCATTAAAAATCACTTTTACATTGATGACCTTATTTCTGGTTCTTCTTCGGTTACAGAAGCTTAACATTTAGTTCAACAATTGATCAGCACATTGGCTCAGGGTGGTTTCGAGCTTAGGAATGGTTGTCCAACTCGCCTGAAGTTCTCGCTACTATTCCTTCTGATCTGCTTGAAGCAAACACTTCCAAACCGTTGTCTAATTTCAATGATAGTGTGGTCAAGGCACTAGGCCTCATTTGGAACTCCACTCTAGACGTCTTGACTATTTCCTCTAATGTTGCTGATGTATTGCATAAAACATCTTTCACTAAAAGAGAGCTTCTCTCTTGCATTTCAAGCATATTCAATTCATTAGGTTTGATTTCTCCTGTGGTCATTTTACCCAAAACACTTTTCCAAAAACTCTGGTTATTAAGATTGATTGGGATCAAAAAATCCGCAAGATCTGTTGGAAACTTGGTTGAAATTCTGCATGAATTGCCAAACATTGTTAACATTTCACTTCCGCGTTGTGTGTTATCAAAGGACTCTGATGCCTCGCTTGAATTGCATGGCTTCGCTGATGCTAGTCTCACTGCTTACAGCGCCTGTATTTACGTCAGAAGCACCTCTCTCGGTAGCAGTCAAACTAGGTTGCTCACTTCCAAGTCCCGCATTGCCTCTTTGAACCCAGTTCTCTCTGTTCCCAGATTAGAACTACAGGCAGCTCTGCTACTTTCACGTCTTGTGAATAAGGTTTTAAAGGCTTCAAATCTTACTTTTTCTAATGTGTATTTGTGGACTGACTCGAAAACAGTCTGTGACTGGTTAAGAGCCCCTCCTGATCGTTCTAATATTTTGTAGCTGTATGCATCTCTGAAATTCAGAATTCAACGTTTAACTTTCATTGGAATCATGTTTGTACTAGTAACAATCCTGCTGATTTGATATCTCGAGGTTGTACACCCAATCAGCTGGCCGCTAGTCATCTGTGGTGGAATGGTCCTTCATGGCTATCTATGCCGAATAGTTCTTGGGATTCTTTCTCTAGCAATGTTGCTATTTCTCAATCAGTTCAGGTATTAGCTACTACTTCGTCTCGTAATGATGTTATTTCAGGTATAATCAATGGTTGCTCCACCTATCACAAAATCGTTCATACAACAGCATATGTTCTACGGTTCATTCATAATTGTAAAAAACAAAATTCAGTCACTCCGCGCTTTGGTCAATTAACTATCTCTGAAATTTCAGAAGCTGAAAATTGTATCTTCAAATCTATTCAAGAAGAAGCTTTCTCTGCTGAACTTAAAGCATTGCGTCAAAATCAGGAGCTATTGCCTAATAGTTCTATTAAAGCCTTGTCACCATTCATTCACTCAGATTCTCTGCTCAGAGTTGGTGGACGTTTGCGAAATGCAAATGCTTCCTTTGATTACAAACATCAAATATTGTTGCCTAGCAATCACAAATTCACTCGTGCATTGATTGTTGCTCACCATCGTCGTCTAAGTCATGCTGGGGTGCAGGCCACCATGGCCAGTGTAAGACAACGATTTTGGTTTCCCTCCACCCGTCGCACCATCAAAAGTGTATTGCAGCATTGCATATTGTGTTTTCGCTTTTCGGCTCTTCGTTCTGAGCAAATCATGGGTAGTTTACCTGCGGCCCGCGTTCAGGCTAATTTTCCCTTTTATAATTGTGGTTTGGATTATGCCGGTCCTATTTCCATCCGTGTAGGCGGCCCCAAATCTCGTACTTTTTCTAAAGCATACTTGTCGCTGTTTGTGTGTATGGTAACTCGTGCCGTTCATATTGAAACTGTCTCGGAACTTACTTCCAAGGCATTTATTGCCGCTCTGATTCGTTTTTCTGCTCGTCGTGGCATTCCGCATTCCATTTTTCGGACAACGCCACAACTTTCGTTGGTGCCAACAATGAGCTACGTGAGCTCCACGAATTTTTGTCTTCTGATCGTCTCAAATCATATATTCATGACACTATGTCTGTACTCAACATCCAATGGCACTTCATTCCCCCTCGGGCTCCGCACTTTGGTGGACTCTGGGAGAATGCGGTAAAAAACTTCAAACGCATATTCCGTGTAGTCACATTCAACAAGGTATTTAACTTTGAAGAAACCTGTACTCTTGCTGCTCAGGTCGAAGCCATCTTGAATTCGCGCCCTCTTGTTCCCTTGTCGGAAGATCCACATGATCTTGCCTACTTGTCTCCAGGTCATTTTTTGATTGGACGTCCACTTACGTCATTACCCTTCTTGCCGCCTAACACCAAACACATTGATCATCGTTCACATTGGTATCAACTTGCTGTTTCCATCCAGGAGCTTTGGGATAGATGGTCTTGTGAATATTTAACCACTCTTCAGAAAAAAGGCAAATGGTTAAGCAATTATGAAAATTTGAAGGTCGGTACGGTGTCATCTTGAAGGATCCTGGTTCTGCGCAGTCCACTTGGAAGCTAGCTCGCATTACTGAAGTTCATCCCGGTAAGGACGACAAGGTTCGAGTTGTCACTGTTCTCACTCCCTCCGGTACTTTTAAGAGAGCTATTTCGAGTTTAGCACCTCTTCCCATTGATGAGGATTCTAGTTAATCCCCTTGCTCTTATGGTTCATGTTGTATTTTTAGGTTTCATTGTTTTTTCCCCTGGTTCTCACTGGGGCCCAGTTTTCAATTTCCAATTGCCTTGCCAGATTTTACATATTTCTTACTTTTTCTTATTGTGCCATACCCCCGTATGACACAAAGGGGCCCAGTTCATGTAAAATCTGACAAAGCATTTATTGGAACGGTTCCACTTGTTACTCGTTCCGCTTCTACGTAGACATCATGTTGTCATTTTGTGCATCTGCGCTGACCAGTGACGTCACAGTCATGGTTCCTTGCCCCACTGCTCTAGTCAAATTGGTTTTCTATACTTCTTTTTGTATTTTTTCGTCGGATTGTTTGCTGTTGCAATTTTAATATTTATACTATTCGATTTTTGGAATTTAATCTTGTCTTTAGGCATATTACTTTATAGTAATTTGTTACTTTTCGCCATGCAGTTGCATATGCTTTGCCTACGTTTCAAACACATACGGCAGCCTCCTTTTTCTGACCAGCATTACCGTTTTCCGTGTCTTTTGCAATGGTTCATTGTCGGGTGTGCATCCTGCGCCCGGTCTAAACTTTTCATCTGAATTCATCGGACCTACGAAACGTTTTTAAAGTGTGAATTATTCTTCAAATTAATTCATTTATTCTATTCTTCAAGTGTGATTCAATTATTCATCGATTTCTTCACTCATTTACTCTGTTAAATCTTTGATAAACTTTGTCAAAAATTGCAACCTCGTGTGAGCGTTCATCGCTATTATTTGATCTACAGAACGTTTTTAAAGTGTAAATTATTCTACAAATTAATTCATTTATTCTATCTTCAATTGTGATTAAATTATTCATCGATTGCTTCGCATATCGCTCTGATAAACTTTGTCAAAAATTACAACCTCGTGTAGGCTTCAATTGCCATTCTTCTACAATTGGCTTCAGCTCGTGAAACTCAAACTTTCAAGTTCATCATCTCTACCGTTTGGAAATCAATCAAAAATTCCACAACTTGAAGATCGGATTATTCGTTTGGAATTCTACTTGCTCCTGCCTACATTTCCACTGGGGGATTCACCTGCTTTGGTAGACGTTTCCATGCTTGTCATCGCATGGCCAGATCACATCATTGCTTGCTGATGTCCTGTTCCTGTGGGTATTGCGGAGTCATTGCCTGTCTGCTGGCTGCATCTCCTCTTCAAATTTTATTCAGGTTATGTAAATCGTTCTATTCATTTTTCATTTACGTATGTATCATAATTGATTATTAATGTCTATCTTGACATTCAATTCACTGAGGCCACTGACGCCTACTAATTGTTTGATAATGTCTATCTTGACATTCAATTCACTGAGGCCACCGACGCCTACTAATGTTTGATTAATGTCTATCTTGACATTCAATTCACTGAGGCCACTGACGCCTACTAATTGTTTGATTAATGTCTATCTTGACATTCAATTCACTGAGGCCACTGACGCCTACTAATTGTTTGATTAATGTCTATCTTGACATCCAATTCACTGAGGCCACCGACGCCTACTTATTATTTACTAATGTCTATCTTGACATTCAATTCACTAAGGCCACCGACGCCTATTAATTCATTGGATTTGACAGCTACCCTTGGCTTTACAAGTGATTTTCTGAGGCCACTGATGCCTACTTATCGTTCTATTGATGTCTTTCTTGACATGATTCACTAAGCCACCGACGCTACTATTTCATTGGATTTGACAGCTATCCTTGGCTTTACAAGTGATTTTCTGAGGCCACTGTCGCCTATTAATCGTTCTAATTGATGTCTGTCTTGACATTCAATTCATTGAAGGCCATGTCGCCTATATTCAACCTGGACAATCCTCACATTGTATTTATTAGCTACCCTTAGCTCTTAAGTGATATTTTAAGGCCAGTGACGCCTATTAATTGTTTGGTCGAAGTCTATCTTGACATTCAAATCACTGAAGGCCTATGCCGCATAATATGATGGAAGCCGAATTACCAACAGTAGATGACAATTAAGCTTGCCTTTTCACCATCCTTGATTCATCTCCTACCTCGGGGCACTTGAATACCTTACCTGGGAGTTGTAAGCTCAATAATATAAATATTACATTAGGTACTCTGCAGATTTTCGGTGAGTTGTTCTTTTATATATCATTGCATGTACTTGTTTCTGTAGAGATATCACTTGTTTTCTTTTCTATTCAATACAGTCCACTTTACATCAAAATATTGATTACCAATTTAAATTCAATATAAATTTCTTAAAGTTGAACCTTAGAGTTTACATTGGTCCACCAGGCCAGATTTTATTGGCTATTTTATTCAAATATTTGGCAAGCACTTATCCAATTTTATGTAAATCGTTTGTGCATGCTAGGGTTCAAACCTGTTTGTACATTATGAATTGAGCCGATCAAGTTGGTTCACTCTATCTCTATTGTCCGATCGGAACCGTTACTTTGCAATGCTGATAACGTTATCGCTTAGCTTGCTTTGTCTATTGAGCTTTCTCTGTTCAATTTGTACTAACATTATCATTTTGCTTGCTTGAATCATCAATGAAAATCGTTCATTGTTGCATTCGTAATTTTATTCGAAAATTAGTAAATGAAAATCATTAAGACCTTTCCAATATCCAATCATGAGTGAAAGAAGTTAAAGCTCAAACGAGCTAAACTTGAGCAATATTTCTATCGTATTCGCAAGTGACCAAATCACCGGTAAAAATATCAGAATGTCTGAAATGTTCGATGACAAATCATAAATTGATCAATTGTCGTCTTTTTCGTCAGTTATCACCTTGGGACCGTTTTCGTTTTGTTAAGGAGAAGGGTTGCTGTTTGAAATGTTTCTCGCCAGCCCATCGTAGTAAAGATTGTACTTCTTCCAACTGCGAGGAATGTAGTCAGAAGCATAATTCGCTTTTACATTTCGGAAATGCTTCAAATTCGTCATCAAATTCGGATGCGAAAAAGGTAGAAAATAATACTATTACCTGTTGTTCTATCGATTCGAAGTCGGCACCGTATAGTGTTCTACTATCAACTGCTCAAGTCGAGGTACCTGATAAGAGAGGTAGATTGCACAAAATAAGAGTTTTAGTTGATTCAGCTAGTCAAAGTCATTTCATTACTCGTAAACTTTGTCGTAAATTGCAACTATCAATTTCTCCTTTCCAATTAATTGTGAATGGTTTTGGCGGAAATTCGCAATCAGTTTTTGGTCGTACTTTTGTCACGCTTCAATCTCGACTCGATTCTAGTGTTAAATTTTCCATTGAACCATTAGTTGTCGAAAAAATCATGGAACAGCTTCCCACTAGTAAAATTGATAATTCTAAATTATCAAATTTGTTTGGTCTTCGACTTGCTGATGAAAGTTATCACATTCCCAGCGAAATTGACGCTATTATAGGAGCTGAATTAGTGCCCCATATTTTCCGAAATGGTCGTGTGGAAATTGAATCGAATTATTTGATGGCCTTGGAAAGTGTTTTCGGTTATATTTTGATGGGTAGAGCCCCTATTTTAACTCAATCTTCAGAAAATTCAATGTGTTTGATGACTTGTCTAACATCACCGTTGGATAAGTTAGTTCGAAAATTTTGGGAAGTGGAAAGCGTTCCAGATGTAGGAAAACAACTCACTGCTGATGAGTTGGAATGCGAGAAGGATTTTGCATCGTCCGTTCGTCGTGAAAATTCGGGTAGATTCGTTGTCTCATTATCGTTTTCAAAATCCCCTGATTGTCTTGGTGATTCTTATGCTATGTCAGAACGTCGACTCATCAGTTTGGAGAAACGACTGGCACGTGATCCAAACATGCGTTTAGTGTATCACGATGTCCTCTTGGATTATCTCAAACAAGGACACATGGAATTGATAAAAAATCAGAGTGATAAAAGTGGTTATTTTATACCTCATCATGCTGTAATCAAAACTCAGAGTCAATCAACGCCTTTGCGTATTGTCTTTGACGCAGGCGCGAAAACTACTACCGTACTGGAGTATCATTGAATGATATACTTCATATCGGCCCCAAGTTGCAAACGGATATTTTCGTTCTGTTAGTCAATTTTCGGTTATTTTCTATCGCTGTAACTGCTGATATAAAGCAGATGTATAGACAGATTCTTGTCGATGAATCGTGTTGCAAATTTCAGCGTTTGTTATGGAGATTTTCGTCCAATGATCCCATACAAATTTTTGAATTAAAAACTGTCGTATTTGGTCTGAGTGAGTCACCGTTTCTAGCTCTCAGAACTGTCCATCAACTTGTTCAAGAAGAAGGTGAAAATTTCCCTGATGCTAAAGCTCGTATTCCGAGTGACATGTTTATGGATGATTTGGTGACAAGTGTGTCTTCTTTAGGTGAAGCAAATCGTCTTTGTAGTCAGGCTAAAGAATTGTTCGAGAGAGGCGGATTCGAACTTACTAAATGGAGTTCCAATTCACCTGAATTGATGAATGATTTCTCGGAAGATGAAAAATCGGCCTTGTCTAAAGATTTCGAGATGGGAAATTGGTTGGCTGTCCTAGGTTTGAAATGGCAACCTGGTAGTGATTCGTTTTGTTTTTCAGTGAATCCTAATCAGTCTGTTCCTACCAAACGTCACATTTTATCGGTAGTAGCACGCATTTTCGATCCTTTGGGACTCTTGTCACCCCTAACTTTGTTTCTTAAATGTTTAATTAAACAATTATGGAATGCTGGTCTTGATTGGGACGATTCAGTACCTCCCTCTATTGCGCTTCAATGGGAGACATGTCAGAAGGAGTTCCCTTTATTGTCCAATCTCTTCATACCACGTCATTTAGGAGTGATGAATGATTCGAAAATTACTGTCATTGGTTTCTGTGATGCATCGACTTTAGGTTATGGTGGTGTGATCTACATAAAATCTCAAATGGATATGCAACCTGCAACTATCACATTGTTGTGCGCTAAATCAAAAGTCGCGCCATCTAAGACTTTATCCATACCTAGGCTTGAATTATGCGCGGCGCTCTTGCTCGCTGAATTAATACAGGTTGTTGTCTCTGTTTTGAGCCTTCGTTGTCACGTGACTCGCGTTGTTGCATTATCGGATTCTACTGTTGTCTTACATTGGATCAGGGGCTGTCCATCCAGATGGCAATCTTTCGTCGCTAATCGAGTTACGAAAATTCAAGACTGTCCTATCAACGACTGGTTACACGTGGCAGGAAATTCAAACCCAGCTGATCCCATTTCGAGAGGTTTATCCCCTTCTGAAATAATTAATCATGATTTGTGGTGGTCTGGCCCCTCTTGGCTAATGTTAGAAGAGAGTGATTGGCCCGTCAAGGTCGATCTGGAACCTATAGAGTGTCTACCTGAGGTCAAGGTTCACTCAATTGTCACTGTAGTACAGTCGGAAAATTCATCTATTAATTCGATTCATCTTTTAATTGCTCGTTGTTCCAACTACCAACGTCTATTGCGTATCATGGTGTTAATATTGAAAGTACTTCGTCTATTGCCTAAACCTCATGAATTAGATTTCGATTTGGCAGAAAAACATTGTGTAAAGTTGTACAAAAAATTCATTTTTCGAAAGAATTACTGGAATTGAAAGCTGGGAAAGAATGTACTTCTCATCTTCAACAACTGTCACCCTTTCTTGATCATGATATTATTCGTGTGGGTGGACGTTTACAAAATTCTGAGTTGAATTATGACAGCTGTCATCCGATTATATTACCGAAAAATGATCCATTGGTCACGCTTTTGATTGATTATTTTCATGAAAAGCACTGTCACGCTGGACCTCATTTATTGGCGTCTATTTTGAGACAAAAATATTGGATTTTATCAGCCCGTGTCCTTATAAGGAGTCATGTACGAAAATGTAACAAGTGTTTTCACTATCGTCCCACTCTTACACCGCCGAAAATGGGCAATCTGCCAGCCTGTAGAACTCTGTCGTCTAAACCATTCGTCCAATGTGGAGTTGATTATGGTGGACCCATTCGAATCACCATGGCCAGGCGTCGGAATCCTTTCATATTTAAATCGTACATTTGTCTTTTTATCTGTATGGCAACTAAAGCCGTTCACATTGAATTAGTTTCGGACTTATCGACCCAAATGTTCTTATCAGCTTTTCGCCGTTTCCTTGCTCGACGAGGTCCTTGTAAGGTCATGTATTCCGATAATGGTACCAACTTCGTCGGCGCCTATGATGAGCTAATAAAATTGTCACGGATGCTGAACTCCAAGGAATATCAAAACCTGCTCCAGAATGAACTTGCTGATCATAGCATTGAGTGGAATTTCATCCCGCCAGGTTCACCTCACTTCGGCGGTCTTTGGGAGGCGAATATAAAATCAGTAAAGTCACACCTGTTTCGAGTTATTGGTAACCAGTTGTTGACTTACGAAGAATTGAACACTGTCTTAGTTCAAATTGAGGCTGTACTTAACTCACGCCCCTTATGTCAAATGAGCGCGGATCCGAGTGAACCCCTCGCCCTCACACCGGCTCATTTTCTCACTTTGACACCTCTTAAGTACCTTCCTATGTTAAATGTGGAAGATCGTCCAATGAATCGATTGGATCGGTTTGAATTAGTCAATCAAATGGTTCAGTCTTTCTGGAGTCGTTGGCGCAAAGAATACTTACATGAATTACAAACCCGTGTGAAATGGTGTAAGGATTCCACCCCTCTCACGGTTGGTACAATCGTCCTAGTGGATCAACCAAATGTCGCACCGTTGAAATGGCCTCTGGGGGTGATTGAGGAAGTATTTCCCGGTGCTGACGGTGTCGTTCGAGTGGCTATGGTGCGGTGCGCCAATGGTCGCTTCAAAAGGCCGGCTACAAAGTTGTATCCGTTGCCTACTCAATAATTTTCCTTTTGCATTTTTTGTTTTATTCTCGTTTTGTTTTATTTTTATTTCTTTCGTCGTTTATTCATTGTTTTTTTTTGTTTCTTTGTTCTCTAGCCTTGTCTGAAAATAGCTTTTCAGCCGGGGGGGGATGTTGGAGCCAGCTCTAGTTTTCATTTTTTGTTTTTGAATTGGACATGCGCTCCTCGTTCAGTTCGTAGTTCTTTCACTTGAGTGCGTCGCGCTCACTAGCCGGTAGGTTTTTTCTTTCAGTTCAGTCTCGCTTTGTTATAGCTTGCCTCGAGTCGGGAATTGATAATTATTATTCGTCGATCATTCCCAGAAGAAAATCGTTCTTCAAATTATTATTTTTTCGTTAATGTTAAATCGTACACCATAAACCTACGTTTGGAAGAGTGTTTGCCAAACTCCCTTTAGTTGAAAGTTTTAAACTATTATTTTTCGATTGGAAAGTTCACCGATCTATAGTCTTTAAAGACATTGTAAATATCTCGTCAGAAATATATGTGCAACGTTATATGATGGAAGCCGAATTTACCAACAGTAGATGACAATTAAGCTTGCCTTTTCACCATCCTTGATTCATCTCCTACCTCGGGGACACCTGAATACCTTACCTGGGAGTTGTAAGCTCAATAATATAAATATTACATTAGGTACTCTGCAGATTTTCGGTGAGTTGTTCTTTTATATATTCATTGCATGTACTTGTTTCTGTAGAGATATCACTTGTTTTCTTTTCTATTCAATACAGTCCACTTTACATCAAAATTATTGATTACCAATTTAAATTCAATATAAATTTCTTAAAGTTGAACCTTAGAGTTTACAGATATATACCTGAACTAGCCGTCAGGCTCGCTTCGCTCGCCATATCCGTCTAGCCAGGAAGCCCCGCCTCCTGGACCCCCGACTGGATCGTCCAAAAATGAGATCAGCGGGCTCGCTTCGCTCACCTGCATTTTTCATTTGAGCATGCTTCATTCCATCAGAAAGTAAAAGTACTGAGAAAACGCAAAAAACCGCTAATTTTGGGCGAATCTTTGGCGTTATTTCAAATTCCTCCTAACACAACATTATTACACCCTAGCTGATCTTCTGTACTAAATTTGAACATTTTCTGTTCATTTGTTCTCGATAAAGCTGAGAAAAAGCTGGAAAAACGCAGATTTTGGGCGTATCTTTTGATTTTTTTCAAATCCGTTCTTAGTGCGCCTCTAAAGGGCCAACTGAACATACCTACCAAATTTGAACGTTTTTGGTCCGGTATATTTTTAGTTCTGCGAGTGAGTGAGTGAGTGAGTGAGTCAATCAGTCAGTGAGTGAGTGCCATTTCGTATGCTTACATATTTGGTGAAGGCTCAAGGGTTATTTTTAATCCAGCTTTATACTTGGACTTTTCTGGTATCCTCAATTCTGTGGTCGCATTCTTTACTATTGAATGTTATTTTCATTTCAGTGAAATTTATTATGGGTCAAATAGTTGAGTTTGAACATTCCGGGGCTGTAGAAACAGTTGTTAGGATGAATTTCGAGGATTTAATGAATTGGAATATTTTGGAACTATAATGTTATCATTGCCTATTACAAAATGTATTACTAACGGATTTCTATGGATTAAGAATAACGATTATGAGGTAAACGATATTGGAAAGATTTACGATTATTGATTTTGAGATTTTAACTTGTAAAAGCTATGGTATTTGAAGATTTTGTAAGATTGCAAGGTTTATGATTAATTCTTATTGGAGAGATTTAGATATTTATGATGATATGGAAAATTGATGATTATTAAGAAAGGATTAAGTTGAAAATTTATTATGTTATTGAAGATATTATGGAGAATTTATGATCATTGAAACCGGATTAATTGAGAATTTATTTTTGATTATTTCAAATCAAATCTTTATTTGTCCCAAAAACATAATTACAATGACAAAAATGGTTGTAAATGAAAAAAGTAAAATACAATATAAAATGAAAAAGAAAAATACCATTAATAGGATTATACATAACTATATTAAAAACGGGAAGTCCCTGCAAGGTTCGAGGAACCTGAGCGCAGAGGCCGAGTGTTCAATGCTTAACAGTACATGAAAATAATAATGGGATATTATTAAGAAATAGGGAAAAGAAAAAATGAGTGAGGAAGGGAAGAGAAAGAGCAGAGTGAAGGCTTGAGGGAAAGTAAAGAATAGTTGAAAATTACATAAAAAAAAGCATGAGAAGTCTTTATACTAAGCTATGAGGAAATTACATTGCCAAAATTACATTGTTCGACATTATCCATGTATGAATTTCAATTAGCAGTTTTCTATTCAATTTACTAGTGATAAAATGGTTAGGAATAACATTGATGAGCTTTGATACCTGATATAAAAATTGTTTTCTACAAATTGATAAAATAGTATCTGTAATTTGAAAGGTAATAGATGAGGGACGGAGGTTATACGGTGAAACACGCAGGTTGAAAAGATTCATTCATATGTTTATTTATGTAGATGATTAAATTTTTTATGTAAAGCTGCCTGACAGTTAAAACATCTAGCTCACTAAACAGAAACTCACTTGGATAGAGTCTGGGTTTTCTCAATATAGCTCTTATAAGGTGTTTTTGGATTACAAAAAGTTTCTCCAAGTGGTTTGAGTATGTTCCACCCCAAATTTTTATTCCATATTGCAGAAATGATTGAATGTAGGCAAAATATATGAGTCTTGAGATTTTTTTATTACCAACTTGGCTGATATTACGGAATTTACTTATCCAATGTCTGAGCTTGTTACATGTACTACCGTATTGATGTGAACATCCCAACGCAAATGTTGATCAATCATTACACCCAAATATTTAACACGATGCTCTCTTTTAAGCTTTGAGCATGTACAATTCATCCAATCAGATTCGTTGCAATTTACATTATGAATTTTAATGGAATCCAAACCTTGCGGCTGGCCTATAGAATTTGGAGAGAAAGGCATGAAATTACTTTTTTTTATGTTCAATGTTAATAAATGCTCATCAAACCAGGATTTTACTATTTTTAGTCTGGACTCTGCTGCTTATTATTATTGCTTATATTATTGAATATAATTGGATTGGAACAGATTAACAATGGAAAAATATAGATCTCTACTATTACCGAGATTTTTTGATGGAAAAGATGAAGAATTTGACATTGATGATTTTTTTGATTACTTTGAGAATGTTGCCTCAGCAAATGATTGGGTCGACAAAAGGGATAACTTATAATATGTACGGGCTTGTTTGAAAGGAAGTGCTGAGAAATACTTTGAAATTATTGAGAACGATTTGATCCGACAAAACAATTTTGAATATATGCCAGTGAAAGAATAATTGATTAATTCTATAATTAACTAAAACGGCTAAGTTTACCATGTAACTTTCAAGCAGTCACGGCTGACGATAACAAAAGTGAATATATCCGAGACGCGTTCATCTCCGGATTAGAATCATCGAAAATCAGACAACATCTTTTCGAAATGAAATTGCTAACTTTGCAAGACGCTATCTCACAAGCACGAATGTTAGAGAATGCTGAAAACATTGCTAAAGAATACGAAACCAGTTCAGAATATGTTAACACAGTCTAGCAAACGAGAATAAAAATACCGAGAAAACGACTTTAGTCCGTAATTCTTACCAAAAGAAGATTCAATGCAGATTTTGTGGCTATAATAATCATACTGATAATAGCCAATGCCCAGCAAAAGGACAACCATGCCTAACTTGTAATCGAATAGGCCATTTTTCAAAAGTATGCAGAGCACGAAACGATAAAAAAAACCAAATGGTATCTGCCACAGTAATTTCAGCAGCAAATACCAGCACTGACCTCTCAAAATGTCTTGTTCCTATACGTGTTAATGGAATAGATACATTGGCACTATTAGACACTGGGAGCACAGCAAGTTTTATAGATAAGAAACTAGTAGTACAATCGAAGATGAAAACTATGCCATATTCCAATTTGATTACATTTGCTTCAAGTGCCTGCAACACTAAAACAACTGAGTGCGCTTTGAGTGAAATATATTTCCAGAACGAAGAATATAATGATTTTCCTTTGATCGTATTGAACAAATGTTGCGCTAGTGTAATTTTGGGACACGATTTTCTAAAGAACTTTTCATCCATCACTTTTGATTTCGGTGGATCTAAAGCAGCACTACAACTGAATGAAGACAATGACGCAAGAAGGCCTACTTATGAAATTAAAAAGTGTGCTCTAGCCCAAGCTACAGTAGAACCTGTCTCATTGTTTCGTGATCTTCAACCGGACTGTCGGCCTATAATAACTAAATCGAGACGACATTCAGAAGAGGATTACTTGTTTATGATGAATGAAGTCAAACGGCTTAAAGATGCTGATATTATAGAAAATAGTCATTCTTCTTGGAGAGCTCAAGCATTTGTTACTTCAAGAGAGAACCAAAAGAAACGTATGGTGATTGACTATTCACAGACCATCAACAAATTCACGAATTTGGATGCCTATCCACTACCACTAATGGAAGAATTAGTCAATAAGGTAGCGCAATATAAAATATTCTCATCTATTGACCTGAAATCTGCCTATCACCAGATACCAATCTTGCCTGAGGAAAGGCATTTCACCGCATTTGAAGTTGGACACAAACTGTATCAATTCAAAAGAATTCCGTTCGGAGTCACGAATGGAGTAGCTGCTTTCCAGAAAGTGATTGATCAAATCATAGAACAAGAAAATTTGACATCATGTTATGCCTATTTAGATGATATTATTGTATGCGGAAGGACCCAAGAAGAACATGATGAAAATTTAGAAAATTTCTGGAGAGCAACAGAAAAATATGGCCTCACGATTAATGAAGAAAAGTGTAAAATATCTATGGAGAATTTAACCTTTCTGGGATTCGAAATTGGTCAGGGTATGATTAAGCCCGATCCAGATCGATTGAAACCACTCCTTGACTTACCAGCTCCAAAAAATCAGAAAGAATTGAAGCGTGTCCTTGGAATGCTTGCACACTATTCCAAATGGATAAAAGAATTTTCAAAAAAGATCCATCCACTTGTGCATAATACTCACTTCCCGTTGAATGAAGAATGCAGAAATATATTTGAATCATTAAAGAAAGAAATAGGATCTGCAGTTCTAGTGCACATTGATGAAAAGTCCCATTCACTTTGGAAACTGATGCCTCAGATTACGCTATTGGAGCAGTATTAACACAGAATGAGAGACCAGTGGCGTTTTTCTCAAGAACTCTTTCCACATCTGAAACTAGGCACTCTGCAGTGGAAAAAGAAGCTTATGCCATTGTGGAATCAATCAGGAAATGGCGACATTACTTACTTGGACGAGAATTTACACTTATCACAGACCAGAAATCAGTTTCATTCATGTTTAGTAATAAACAAACCAGCAAGATTAAGAATGACAAAATCCAATGATGGCGCCTTGAATTGTCAGAATATAAGTTCAATATAATTTATAGAGTTGGAAAAGAGAATATACCAGCAGATACACTATCAAGAGTCTGTGCCACTGTTGGATGCCATACAGATATAAAGAAACTGATAAAAATTCATGAGGACCTGTGTCATCCAGGAGTTACTCGACTCCATCATTGGACCAAAACAAAGAACTTACCATATTCAATAGATGATGTAAAAGAAGTATGTTCCAAATGTATTACATGTTCTGAAATGAAACCACGCTATGCCAAAGGAACTGGCCGCCTTATCAAAGCAACTCGACCATTTGAACGTCTTAATATGGATTTCAAAGGCCCACTACAATCAAGTTCAAGGAACAAGTATATTTTAGTTCTTATAGACGAATATTCCAGATTCCCATTTGCCTTCCCCTGTCCTGACATGACTACTAATACAGTAATAAAACACCTTACATCACTATTCTCTCTTTTTGGTGTACCGTCTTACATACATTCCGATAGAGGAACATCATTTATGTCATCAGCTTTGAAAAATTTCCTACTATCAAAAGGAATTGCCAGCAGCAGAACATCGCCCTATAATCCAGCCGGTAATAATGGGCAAGTCGAACAGTACAATGGAGTTATATGGAAAAGTGTGATGCTAGCCCTAAAATCGAGAGGTTTGAACAACAGTCACTGGGAACAAGTTCTCCCCGATGCCCTTAACTCTATTCGTTCCCTATTATGCACAAGCACCAACTGCACACCACATGAGCGGATGTTTTTACATGCAAGAAACTCAAGTAATGGAAAACCATTACCAACCTGGCTATTGACACCTGGACCAGTATGGTTGAAGAAGATGACAAAAAACTCAAAACAAGAATCGCAAGTTAAAAAGTTGAATTAATCGAGAGTAACCCTGAATATGCGTTTGTTCGCCACAACGACGGCAGAGAATCGACAGTCTCACTTCGCCAGCTCGCCCCATACCCCACGAGTGCCGATTGATATTAAGGGGGGAAGATTGTGATGATAAAACAGCTGTAATATTTATAATCTGTTATCTCTGTTACTAAGACACATATTTAATGTCGAAAAAAGCTCGTGTTGAGTCCAATTCTATTACAGTTACACAATAGGACAATTGAAGAATTGTTTAAAAATATTGAGCAATATGAGTTATCATGCCAGAATTTCTTGAATGTATGGAGATTTGAACAAGTACAACTAATAGATGATAATATGGAAACAGAGTTTGAAGAATTATTGGAAATCGGAAATGAATTTGAAATTGAGAATCGTTTTTATCGAAAAAGCTTTTATTTGTGATACATCATGTGAGGATTTTAATATTTGTGATGATATTGTTTTGAATGAAATAAATATTTGTTGTGATGCTAGTATTACACAAGTACATGAGGAAGTTATAATTGACAAAGAGGAAAAATGTATGGAAATGATTAAGGAAGAATTATTGGACTTATCGGAAAGTGACTTGGATTTTTCATTTAGGATTGATAACAGGTTGTTTGAAAATCGTCTGAACTCTGATATAATTTGTTATGAACATGATTCTATTGAGAAAGTGCATCAAAATGCTAGTATTGTTTATAATAATGGAAAGCGAAGACGTACCGTAAGCGTAGGAGATAGAAAATTTGTGATAAATGTAATCATCTAACTTGGAATTGTTTTTATAACTTGAGCTACAATGAACGGATACATACAAAGATGAGAAATATTTGTGAAAAAGAAGGCTATGATATTAAAGTGTGCATTTTCGATGGTAGGGAGTGTAAAATCTGACAAAGCATTTATTGGAACGGTTCCACTTGTTACTCATTCCGCTACTACGTAGACATCATGTTGTCATTTTGTGCGTCTGCGCTGACCAGTGACGTCACAGTCATGGTTCCTTGCCCCACTGCTCTAGTCAAATTGGTTTTCTATACTTCTATTTGTATTTTTTCGTCGGATTGTTTGCCATTGCAATTTTAATATTTATACTATTCGATTTTTTGGAATTTAATCTTGTCTTTAGGCATATTACTTTCTAGTAATTTGTTACTTTTTTGCCATGCGGTTGCATACGCTTTGCCTACGTTTCAAACACATCCGGCAGCCTCCTTTTTCTGACCAGCATTACCGTTTTCCGTGTCTTTTGCAATGGTTCATTGTCGGGTGTGCATCCTGCGCCCGGTCTAAACTTTTCATCTGAATTCATCGGACCTACGAAACGTTTTTAAAGTGTGAATTATTCTTCAAATTAATTCATTTATTCTATTCTTCAAGTGTGATTCAATTATTCATCGATTTCTTCACTCATTTACTCTGTTAAATCTTTGATGAACTTTGTCAAAAATTGCAACCTCGTGTGAGCATTCATTGCTATTTATTTGATCTACAGAACGTTTTTAAAGTGTGAATTATTCTACAAATTAATTCATTTATTCTATTCTTCAAGTGTGATTCAATTATTCAACAATTTCTTCACTCATTTACTCTGTTAAATCTTTGATAAACTTTGTCAAAAATTGCAACCTCGTGTGAGCGTTCATCGCTATTTATTTGATCTACAGAACGTTTTTAAAGTGTGAATTATTCTACAAATTAATTCATTTATTCTATTCTTCAATTGTGATTAAATTATTCATCGATTGCTTCACATATCGCTCTGATAAACTTTGTCAAAAATTACAACCTCGTGTAGGGTTCAATTGCCATTCTTCTACAATTGGCTTCACCTTGTGAAACTCAAACTTTCAAGTTCATCATCTCTACCGTTTGGAAATCAATCCAAAAATTCCACAACTTGAAGATCGGATTATTCGTTTGGAATTCTACTTGCTCCTGCCTACATTTCCACTGGGGGATTCACCTGCTTTGGTAGACGTTTCCATGCTTGTCATCGCATGGCCAGATCACATCATCGCTTGCTGATGTCCTGTTCCTGTGGGTATTGCGGAGTCATTGCCTGTCTGCCTGGCTGCATCTCCTCTTCAAAATTTTATTCAGGTTATGTAAATCGTTCTATTCATTTTTCATTTACGTATGTATCATAATTGATTTATTAATGTCTATCTTGACATTCAATTCACTGAGGCCACTGACGCCTACTAATTGTTTGATTAATGTCTATCTTGACATTCAATTCACTGAGGCCACCGACGCCTACTAATTGTTTGATTAATGTCTATCTTGACATTCAATTCACTGAGGCCACTGACGCCTACTAATTGTTTGATTAATGTCTATCTTGACATTCAATTCACTGAGGCCACCGACACCTACTAATTGTTTGATTAATGTCTATCTTGACATTCAATTCACTGAGGCCACCAACGCCTACTTATTTATTTACTAATGTCTATCTTGACATTCAATTCACTAAGGCCACCGACGCCTATTAATTCATTGGATTTGACAGCTACCCTTGGCTTTACAAGTGATTTTCTGAGGCCACTGATGCCTACTTATCGTTCTATTGATGTCTTTCTTGACATGATTCACTAAGGCCACCGACGCCTACTATTTCATTGGATTTGACAGCTATCCTTGGCTTTACAAGTGATTTTCTGAGGCCACTGTCGCCTATTAATCGTTCTAATTGATGTCTGTCTTGACATTCAATTCATTGAAGGCCCATGTCGCCTATATTCAACCTGGACAATCCTCACATTGTATTTATTAGCTACCCTTAGCTCTTAAGTGATATTTTAAGGCCAGTGACGCCTATTAATTGTTTGGTCAAAGTCTATCTTGACATTCAAATCACTGAAGGCCTATGCCGCATATATTTCTATGTATGTTACTTGTTGAGCATTTTTTACAGCTTATTGTCATTTTTTAATCATTAATACTGAACCTTACAGCAATAACTTTCATTATAGCGCTCAATTTATATTCATTTCAGGTATCATTAATACTACCTTTTCGATTATTGTCAGGCTTCAATGGTCATTAATGTCATTGACCTAATTTCATTTAAATTTTGTATTTCACTAACGTTTTTTCACATGTTGTAATTTTCCCAAGATATTTGACTTAATCTACTTACAATTGTTTTTGTATGTGGCCATCTGCCTATTATTATTTTATTGATTCCCAGATATTTGACTTAATCTACTTACAATTGTTTTTGTATGTGGCCATCTGCCTATTATTATTTTATTGATCCCCAGATATTTGACTTAATCTACTTACAATTGTTTTTGTATGTGGCCATCTGCCTATAATTATTTTATTGATCCCAAGATATTTGACACAATTGCTTTTGTATGTGGCCATCTGCCTATTATTATCTTATTATTATTAAATCTTATCTTGTTGATTCATTTAGTCTTTTATTGGCGTACTTACCACACTTCAAGCTATCAGTATTTTTATGCACAGAATTCAAAGATTTATTTGTAGGTATTTATACCAACTATCATTCACAGTCCACTGCCCTGCCCTTGGATTCTGTCATAAAAATTGGTCCTCCGGCCCGTTCATTTTTTGATCTAGTGTTACCTAGGATAATTGTTAATTTTTATTACCCATTTCCTGGTCCATTGAACCTTAGGGTTTCAGTGACCGTGCGCCTAATAGTCTAGCTTGACGCCAATGATTAGGTCCCACTCTAAAGTATATTTTATTCCATTGTACCTTTGTATGTTTATATTGTTTAATATTAAGCATTCACACACTTGTTTCAAATTTTCAGTACTGGCTGCAACTCAAAGCACGCTGCGACATGTATGCACCAGCTATCAACTATCTTGTACCCTGAGAGACTGAACCGCACTGAACTGCTCACAGACGGCTATTGCGCATTGAGAAAACAACACACGGCAAACTACACCGCCTTGCGAGCTCGCTACTTGACTCGCCGCACAGCAAGCTTGATACAACTTGCCTCAAACGCACAGGCGTGCCTCTCTGCGTACTGGACCAGCGCCCAAAGTTGCTTATTGGCGCAGCAATCGCATTGCTACAGTGCAGCATCGTTTCATTCACTCAGGTTTTTCTGTTGGTTTTTAAGCATGTCCGATCATGAGGAAGATTCACTTCCTGAGCCTTCTGCTCTTTCCAATGCAAGAGACAATTTACACCACGAAATAGATTGGTTCATAACCAGCTATAGCGATTATGTTGTGGACACTGAAGCCACTTATTATCAATTGTTGACTGTCAAAAACGAACTAGGTTCACTTAGAATTAAGTATGATAAGATACATCAACAACTATGGAATTCAGAGTTGCAAGCACAAGACACTTCAACTCATTTTGAGATACTTAATAAGTTTATCTCCATTACCTCTAAAGCAAACGCTGCATTAACTGCTTTTGAAAGCAGACAACGCAACAATGAGGCCACTGCTGGTGCTTCCCAGCGGCCAATATCTCAAAACTCACATTTAGCAAATTTTCAGTTGCCTCAGATTCCGCTTCCACGCTTCAATGGGGAGCTTTCAAAATGGCAAGCATTCTCAAGTGCTTTTACTAATATTATTGGTAATCAAGATAATATCAATGACTCATTGAAATTTTTCTATCTTCGTCAATCACTCAGTGGTGAAGCTCTTGCTAGAGTGGAACACATTGAAGCTGACGAAAATGGTTTTCAGCTTGCATGGAACCTCTTAAGGGGGAGGTATGACAACAAGAGATTAATTGCTGCCAGGCACGTCACGGCAATTGAATCTCTGCCTACCATAAAGCGTAACTGTCCGCAATCATTACGGGCATTCATTGACTTTTGCAAGTCCCACATTACCGCGCTCGAAGCGCTTCAACTTGGAGTCCAAATCAAGGACTTATTGTACATGCACAAAATGTTGTTGCAGTTGGATACTGCTACTGTTCGAGAATGGGAAAAGAGTGTTGGTATACACGACATTCCCACCATTGATAAATTTTGGAATTTTTTGGAATCACAATGCAAAATCATGGAAGCTGTTGCTTCAAGCTCAGCTAACCATCATCAAGGAAATGTACAGCAAAGTACATCCAACTCGGTTGGTGCTCATAGCAAGCCGAAGTTCAATCAAAATCAATCGAATGTTCAAGCTAGGATGCAGGTTACTACCTCTTCTATGTCACCTTGTAGTTTTTGTAATTCTGTTGGTCATTTTCCAAATCGTTGTAATGAATTATTGAAGTTGCAGGTTACTGATCGTTGGAATGCTGTCCATGACAAAAGGTTATGTTATAATTGCCTCAAGCCTTTCGCACCCAATCATGTTTGTTCGGACAAATCGTGTACACTTTGTGGCAAGAGTCACCACACTGTTCTTCACAGGTCGTATCCTCAATCACGGGACACTCAGCCTACTTCTAAGGATAAGGTAACTTCAAATGTTATTCATTCTCAATCCTTTGCTCCCTCCAAGGGTAAGAATGCTGTTTTGAATTCCGTCATGGTTCAGAATGCGGAAACAGCTAAGCAAGCTGTTTCTCATGCAGAACAGCCTCAGAAGAACTCTCATGTCACAATGAGCTCCACTTCGTCTCTGTGTTTGCAACAGCAATCAACCGTCGCCCTGTTACCTACTGCCGAAGTTTTGGTTCAAACTTCTAGTGGGGAATTTATTAAAGCAACCGCTCTTTTAGATTCTTGCTCTGATTGTAATTTGATGTCAACTAGGTTGGCTGAAAAATTGTCACTTGCTGCTTTGTATTCTGACACTTTGATTCATAGTGTAGGTGAGAATAAGACCAAATCATCTATTTCTCATTCAGTTTGCTTGTCTTCATCTGATCGTTCGTGGTCGGTTGAAGAAAATTGTATTGTAGTTGATAGCATATCATCTAATGTTCCTAGTGTGAACATCGATCTTTCCAAAATTTCAATTCCCGTTGAACTCAAATTAGCGGATCCATTGTTTGATCAGCCTAAGCCTGTAGATTTGTTACTTGGTGCTGGCATATTTGCATCTGTTCTTCAGCCTGGTAAATTGTATCTAGCTCAAAACGCTCCCATCCTTCAGAAAACCAGTCTAGGTTGGGTCATATTTGGTTCTTGTAAAACCATTCGTCCTATTGCAGCACCTCGTTTGTGCCTCCCTGCTTCGCCTGTGGCCACTCCCCGTAAGGTCATGTCGAATTTTCTAACTTCAAATGATGTCTCTCATCAGTTAGAGAAATTTTGGAAGCTGGAAGAAATCTCTCCTCTACTTCCTCCCTCACCTGAGGTTTTGAAACTTGAGAAGCACTACACAACCACTACCACGCGTCTTGAAGACGGACGGTTTATGGTCACTCTTCCCAAAAAGGATAATTTCCACTCATTGGGTCATTCCCGATTTCAAGCATTGAACCGATTTCATTCATTAGAAAAACGGTTATCATCAAATGTTGAGTTAAAAACTCAATACACAGCTTTCATGGAAGAATATCAACAGTTGAATCACATGTCACCAGTGCCTCCAGCACCGGATAATGAAAAATGCTACTTCATTCCTCATCACCCGGTTTTTAAACCTGATTCGACCACTACAAAATTATGTGTAGTATTTGACACTTCTGCTAAGTCTACCACTGGAACATCGCTTAATGAAGTATTGTATGTTGGTCACACAGTTCAGCCTGAACTGTTCGATATAGTTCTGCGCTTTCGCACATATCAAATAGCCTTCATTGCGGACATTACTAAAATGTACCGTCAAATCTTAGTCCATCCCTCTGACCGTAACCTTCAGAAAATATTTTGGAGATCTGATGCTACTCTACCCATTCAAGAATTCACCTTGAATACTGTAAGTTATGGCACTTCGCCGGCAGCTTTCTTAGCTACTCGTACGCTTCATCATTTGGCTGATCTTGATACGGCACCCAACTCTGCTGTAGCTAATGTCATTAAAAATCACTTTTACATTGATGACCTTATTTCTGGTTCTTCTTCGGTTACAGAAGCTTAACATTTAGTTCAACAATTGATCAGCACATTGGCTCAGGGTGGTTTCGAGCTTAGGAAATGGTTGTCCAACTCGCCTGAAGTTCTCGCTACTATTCCTTCTGATCTGCTTGAAGCAAACACTTCCAAACCGTTGTCTAATTTCAATGATAGTGTGGTCAAGGCACTAGGCCTCATTTGGAACTCCACTCTAGACGTCTTGACTATTTCCTCTAATGTTGCTGATGTATTGCATAAAACATCTTTCACTAAAAGAGAGCTTCTCTCTTGCATTTCAAGCATATTCAATTCATTAGGTTTGATTTCTCCTGTGGTCATTTTACCCAAAACACTTTTCCAAAAACTCTGGTTATTAAAGATTGATTGGGATCAAAAAATTCCGCAAGATCTGTTGGAAACTTGGTTGAAAATTCTGCATGAATTGCCAAACATTGTTAACATTTCACTTCCGCGTTGTGTGTTATCAAAGGACTCTGATGCCTCGCTTGAATTGCATGGCTTCGCTGATGCTAGTCTCACTGCTTACAGCGCCTGTATTTACGTCAGAAGCACCTCTCTCGGTAGCAGTCAAACTAGGTTGCTCACTTCCAAGTCCCGCATTGCCTCTTTGAACCCAGTTCTCTCTGTTCCCAGATTAGAACTACAGGCAGCTCTGCTACTTTCACGTCTTGTGAATAAGGTTTTAAAGGCTTCAAATCTTACTTTTTCTAATGTGTATTTGTGGACTGACTCGAAAACAGTCTGTGACTGGTTAAGAGCCCCTCCTGATCGTTCTAATATTTTTGTAGCTGTATGCATCTCTGAAATTCAGAATTCAACGTTTAACTTTCATTGGAATCATGTTTGTACTAGTAACAATCCTGCTGATTTGATATCTCGAGGTTGTACACCCAATCAGCTGGCCGCTAGTCATCTGTGGTGGAATGGTCCTTCATGGCTATCTATGCCGAATAGTTCTTGGGATTCTTTCTCTAGCAATGTTGCTATTTCTCAATCAGTTCAGGTATTAGCTACTACTTCGTCTCGTAATGATGTTATTTCAGGTATAATCAATGGTTGCTCCACCTATCACAAAATCGTTCATACAACAGCATATGTTCTACGGTTCATTCATAATTGTAAAAAACAAAATTCAGTCACTCCGCGCTTTGGTCAATTAACTATCTCTGAAATTTCAGAAGCTGAAAATTGTATCTTCAAATCTATTCAAGAAGAAGCTTTCTCTGCTGAACTTAAAGCATTGCGTCAAAATCAGGAGCTATTGCCTAATAGTTCTATTAAAGCCTTGTCACCATTCATTCACTCAGATTCTCTGCTCAGAGTTGGTGGACGTTTGCGAAATGCAAATGCTTCCTTTGATTACAAACATCAAATATTGTTGCCTAGCAATCACAAATTCACTCGTGCATTGATTGTTGCTCACCATCGTCGTCTAAGTCATGCTGGGGTGCAGGCCACCATGGCCAGTGTAAGACAACGATTTTGGTTTCCCTCCACCCGTCGCACCATCAAAAGTGTATTGCAGCATTGCATATTGTGTTTTCGCTTTTCGGCTCTTCGTTCTGAGCAAATCATGGGTAGTTTACCTGCGGCCCGCGTTCAGGCTAATTTTCCCTTTTATAATTGTGGTTTGGATTATGCCGGTCCTATTTCCATCCGTGTAGGCGGCCCCAAATCTCGTACTTTTTCTAAAGCATACTTGTCGCTGTTTGTGTGTATGGTAACTCGTGCCGTTCATATTGAAACTGTCTCGGAACTTACTTCCAAGGCATTTATTGCCGCTCTGATTCGTTTTTCTGCTCGTCGTGGCATTCCGCATTCCATTTTTTCGGACAACGCCACAACTTTCGTTGGTGCCAACAATGAGCTACGTGAGCTCCACGAATTTTTGTCTTCTGATCGTCTCAAATCATATATTCATGACACTATGTCTGTACTCAACGTCCAATGGCACTTCATTCCCCCTCGGGCTCAGCACTTTGGTGGACTCTGGGAGAATGCGGTAAAAAACTTCAAACGCATATTCCGTGTAGTCACATTCAACAAGGTATTTAACTTTGAAGAAACCTGTACTCTTGCTGCTCAGGTCGAAGCCATCTTGAATTCGCGCCCTCTTGTTCCCTTGTCGGAAGATCCACATGATCTTGCCTACTTGTCTCCAGGTCATTTTTTGATTGGACGTCCACTTACGTCATTACCCTTCTTGCCGCCTAACACCAAACACATTGATCATCGTTCACATTGGTATCAACTTGCTGTTTCCATCCAGGAGCTTTGGGATAGATGGTCTTGTGAATATTTAACCACTCTTCAGAAAAAAGGCAAATGGTTAAGCAATTATGAAAATTTGAAGGTCGGTACGGTTGTCATCTTGAAGGATCCTGGTTCTGCGCAGTCCACTTGGAAGCTAGCTCGCATTACTGAAGTTCATCCCGGTAAGGACGACAAGGTTCGAGTTGTCACTGTTCTCACTCCCTCCGGTACTTTTAAGAGAGCTATTTCGAGTTTAGCACCTCTTCCCATTGATGAGGATTCTAGTTAATCCCCTTGCTCTTATGGTTCATGTTGTATTTTTAGGTTTCATTGTTTTTTCCCCTGGTTCTCACTTGGGGCCCAGTTTTCAATTTCCAATTGCCTTGCCAGATTTTACATATTTCTTACTTTTTCTTATTGTGCCATACCCCCGTATGACACAAGGGGCCCAGTTCATGTAAAATCTGACAAAGCATTTATTGGAACGGTTCCACTTGTTACTCGTTCCGCTACTACGTAGACATCATGTTGTCATTTTGTGCATCTGCGCTGACCAGTGACGTCACAGTCATGGTTCCTTGCCCCACTGCTCTAGTCAAATTGGTTTTCTATACTTCTTTTTGTATTTTTTCGTCGGATTGTTTGCTGTTGCAATTTTAATATTTATACTATTCGATTTTTTGGAATTTAATCTTGTCTTTAGGCATATTACTTTATAGTAATTTGTTACTTTTTCGCCATGCAGTTGCATATGCTTTGCCTACGTTTCAAACACATACGGCAGCCTCCTTTTTCTGACCAGCATTACCGTTTTCCGTGTCTTTTGCAATGGTTCATTGTCGGGTGTGCATCCTGCGCCCGGTCTAAACTTTTCATCTGAATTCATCGGACCTACGAAACGTTTTTAAAGTGTGAATTATTCTTCAAATTAATTCATTTATTCTATTCTTCAAGTGTGATTCAATTATTCATCGATTTCTTCACTCATTTACTCTGTTAAATCTTTGATAAACTTTGTCAAAAATTGCAACCTCGTGTGAGCGTTCATCGCTATTTATTTGATCTACAGAACGTTTTTAAAGTGTAAATTATTCTACAAATTAATTCATTTATTCTATTCTTCAATTGTGATTAAATTATTCATCGATTGCTTCGCATATCGCTCTGATAAACTTTGTCAAAAATTACAACCTCGTGTAGGCTTCAATTGCCATTCTTCTACAATTGGCTTCAGCTCGTGAAACTCAAACTTTCAAGTTCATCATCTCTACCGTTTGGAAATCAATCCAAAAATTCCACAACTTGAAGATCGGATTATTCGTTTGGAATTCTACTTGCTCCTGCCTACATTTCCACTGGGGGATTCACCTGCTTTGGTAGACGTTTCCATGCTTGTCATCGCATGGCCAGATCACATCATTGCTTGCTGATGTCCTGTTCCTGTGGGTATTGCGGAGTCATTGCCTGTCTGCCTGGCTGCATCTCCTCTTCAAAATTTTATTCAGGTTATGTAAATCGTTCTATTCATTTTTCATTTACGTATGTATCATAATTGATTATTAATGTCTATCTTGACATTCAATTCACTGAGGCCACTGACGCCTACTAATTGTTTGATAATGTCTATCTTGACATTCAATTCACTGAGGCCACCGACGCCTACTAATGTTTGATTAATGTCTATCTTGACATTCAATTCACTGAGGCCACTGACGCCTACTAATTGTTTGATTAATGTCTATCTTGACATTCAATTCACTGAGGCCACTGACGCCTACTAATTGTTTGATTAATGTCTATCTTGACATCCAATTCACTGAGGCCACCGACGCCTACTTATTTATTTACTAATGTCTATCTTGACATTCAATTCACTAAGGCCACCGACGCCTATTAATTCATTGGATTTGACAGCTACCCTTGGCTTTACAAGTGATTTTCTGAGGCCACTGATGCCTACTTATCGTTCTATTGATGTCTTTCTTGACATGATTCACTAAGGCCACCGACGCCTACTATTTCATTGGATTTGACAGCTATCCTTGGCTTTACAAGTGATTTTCTGAGGCCACTGTCGCCTATTAATCGTTCTAATTGATGTCTGTCTTGACATTCAATTCATTGAAGGCCCATGTCGCCTATATTCAACCTGGACAATCCTCACATTGTATTTATTAGCTACCCTTAGCTCTTAAGTGATATTTTAAGGCCAGTGACGCCTATTAATTGTTTGGTCGAAGTCTATCTTGACATTCAAATCACTGAAGGCCTATGCCGCATAATATGATGGAAGCCGAATTTACCAACAGTAGATGACAATTAAGCTTGCCTTTTCACCATCCTTGATTCATCTCCTACCTCGGGGACACTTGAATACCTTACCTGGGAGTTGTAAGCTCAATAATATAAATATTACATTAGGTACTCTGCAGATTTTCGGTGAGTTGTTCTTTTATATATTCATTGCATGTACTTGTTTCTGTAGAGATATCACTTGTTTTCTTTTCTATTCAATACAGTCCACTTTACATCAAAATTATTGATTACCAATTTAAATTCAATATAAATTTCTTAAAGTTGAACCTTAGAGTTTACATTGGTCCACCAGGCCAGATTTTATTGGCTATTTTTTATTCAAATATTTGGCAAGCACTTATCCAATTTTATTGTAAATCGTTTGTGCATGCTAGGGTTCAAACCTGTTTGTACATTATGAATTGAGCCGATCAAGTTGGTTCACTCTTATCTCTATTGTCCGATCGGAACCGTTACTTTGCAATGCTGATAACGTTATCGCTTAGCTTGCTTTGTCTATTGAGCTTTCTCTGTTCAATTTGTACTAACATTATCATTTTGCTTGCTTGAATCATCAATGAAAATCGTTCATTGTTGCATTCGTAATTTTATTCGAAAATTAGTAAATGAAAATCATTAAGACCTTTCCAATATCCAATCATGAGTGAAAAGAAGTTAAAGCTCAAACGAGCTAAACTTGAGCAATATTTCTATCGTATTCAACGTACTTTCGAATTGTCGAAAAAGGCTTTAAAAGAAGAAGCTAGTGCTAAACAATTTCTAATTCTCTATAGTTCCACTCTTAAAACTGTTCAGGATTATGAAGCTGTTGAAATGGAAATACAGGAGCTTGAAATGGAAAAAGACCCGGAATTTGTACCCAAATTTAGTAGTTCACATATGGAAATGTTCGAACATTTTGAAGCAATTGCTAGTGAATTGAAAAAACGCAGTCAGGTTGTACCTAGTGTTTCTACCCCGGCTCAACCTGTATCTTCCAATAAGGATTCGTCTAATATTTTACCGAAAATTGAAATTCCTGTGTTCGACGGAGATCAATCAAAATGGGCGGTATTCTACGAAATGTTTAAATGCATGATTCATGACAACAAATCGATTCCAAATCAACAAAAGGTCCAATATCTGGTGTCCAAACTATCTGGAGAAGCGGCTAATATTTCACGTCATCTACCACCTATTGCTAATAATTATGAAATTATTTGGGATGCATTAATTAAGCGGTTCAATGACCCCCGCTCACTCTCAAATGTGTACTTGAAACAAATTTTCGAATTCAATTGTCTAAAATCTGAGTCTCGTGCAGGTTTAGTTTCTATAGTCGATCAGTTCTGTGGTTCAATTACTGCTTTAAAACGCCTACGAGGTGAAGATGTATCTGATGCAATATTTCTGTTCCAAGCGTTGAAAATTTTAGATCCTGTTTCTCGAAAGGCATTTGAAGCTTCAGTTCATACTAAGGATGATCCCACATATACTGATTTTGTTTCATTCATCGAAAGGCAGATTAAATCGTTACCGCATGACGAATCGTCTAAACAATGCAAGCCAGTAGTGAAACCAATACCAAAATCCAAAGTGTTGGTTGTTCAATCGAATTCGCAAGTGACCAAATCACCGGTAAAAATATCAGAATGTCTGAAATGTTCGATGACAAATCATAAATTGATCAATTGTCGTCTTTTTCGTCAGTTATCACCTTGGGACCGTTTTCGTTTTGTTAAGGAGAAGGGTTGCTGTTTGAAATGTTTCTCGCCAGCCCATCGTAGTAAAGATTGTACTTCTTCCAACTGCGAGGAATGTAGTCAGAAGCATAATTCGCTTTTACATTTCGGAAATGCTTCAAATTCGTCATCAAATTCGGATGCGAAAAAGGTAGAAAATAATACTATTACCTGTTGTTCTATCGATTCGAAGTCGGCACCGTATAGTGTTCTACTATCAACTGCTCAAGTCGAGGTACCTGATAAGAGAGGTAGATTGCACAAAATAAGAGTTTTAGTTGATTCAGCTAGTCAAAGTCATTTCATTACTCGTAAACTTTGTCGTAAATTGCAACTATCAATTTCTCCTTTCCAATTAATTGTGAATGGTTTTGGCGGAAATTCGCAATCAGTTTTTGGTCGTACTTTTGTCACGCTTCAATCTCGACTCGATTCTAGTGTTAAATTTTCCATTGAACCATTAGTTGTCGAAAAAATCATGGAACAGCTTCCCACTAGTAAAATTGATAATTCTAAATTATCAAATTGTTTGGTCTTCGACTTGCTGATGAAAGTTATCACATTCCCAGCGAAATTGACGCTATTATAGGAGCTGAATTAGTGCCCCATATTTTCCGAAATGGTCGTGTGGAAATTGATCGAATTATTTGATGGCCTTGGAAAGTGTTTTCGGTTATATTTTGATGGGTAGAGCCCCTATTTTAACTCAATCTTCAGAAAATTCAATGTGTTTGATGACTTGTCTAACATCACCGTTGGATAAGTTAGTTCGAAAATTTTGGGAAGTGGAAAGCGTTCCAGATGTAGGAAAACAACTCACTGCTGATGAGTTGGAATGCGAGAAGGATTTTGCATCGTCCGTTCGTCGTGAAAATTCGGGTAGATTCGTTGTCTCATTATCGTTTTCAAAATCCCCTGATTGTCTTGGTGATTCTTATGCTATGTCAGAACGTCGACTCATCAGTTTGGAGAAACGACTGGCACGTGATCCAAACATGCGTTTAGTGTATCACGATGTCCTCTTGGATTATCTCAAACAAGGACACATGGAATTGATAAAAAATCAGAGTGATAAAAGTGGTTATTTTATACCTCATCATGCTGTAATCAAAACTCAGAGTCAATCAACGCCTTTGCGTATTGTCTTTGACGCAGGCGCGAAAACTACTACCGTACTGGAGTATCATTGAATGATATACTTCATATCGGCCCCAAGTTGCAAACGGATATTTTCGTTCTGTTAGTCAATTTTCGGTTATTTTCTATCGCTGTAACTGCTGATATAAAGCAGATGTATAGACAGATTCTTGTCGATGAATCGTGTTGCAAATTTCAGCGTTTGTTATGGAGATTTTCGTCCAATGATCCCATACAAATTTTTGAATTAAAAACTGTCGTATTTGGTCTGAGTGAGTCACCGTTTCTAGCTCTCAGAACTGTCCATCAACTTGTTCAAGAAGAAGGTGAAAATTTCCCTGATGCTAAAGCTCGTATTCCGAGTGACATGTTTTGGATGATTTGGTGACAAGTGTGTCTTCTTTAGGTGAAGCAAATCGTCTTTGTAGTCAGGCTAAAGAATTGTTCGAGAGAGGCGGATTCGAACTTACTAAATGGAGTTCCAATTCACCTGAATTGATGAATGATTTCTCGGAAGATGAAAAATCGGCCTTGTCTAAAGATTTCGAGATGGGAAATTGGTTGGCTGTCCTAGGTTTGAAATGGCAACCTGGTAGTGATTCGTTTTGTTTTTCAGTGAATCCTAATCAGTCTGTTCCTACCAAACGTCACATTTTATCGGTAGTAGCACGCATTTTCGATCCTTTGGGACTCTTGTCACCCCTAACTTTGTTTCTTAAATGTTTAATTAAACAATTATGGAATGCTGGTCTTGATTGGGACGATTCAGTACCTCCCTCTATTGCGCTTCAATGGGAGACATGTCAGAAGGAGTTCCCTTTATTGTCCAATCTCTTCATACCACGTCATTTAGGAGTGATGAATGATTCGAAAATTACTGTCATTGGTTTCTGTGATGCATCGACTTTAGGTTATGGTGGTGTGATCTACATAAAATCTCAAATGGATATGCAACCTGCAACTATCACATTGTTGTGCGCTAAATCAAAAGTCGCGCCATCTAAGACTTTATCCATACCTAGGCTTGAATTATGCGCGGCGCTCTTGCTCGCTGAATTAATACAGGTTGTTGTCTCTGTTTTGAGCCTTCGTTGTCACGTGACTCGCGTTGTTGCATTATCGGATTCTACTGTTGTCTTACATTGGATCAGGGGCTGTCCATCCAGATGGCAATCTTTCGTCGCTAATCGAGTTACGAAAATTCAAGACTGTCCTATCAACGACTGGTTACACGTGGCAGGAAATTCAAACCCAGCTGATCCCATTTCGAGAGGTTTATCCCCTTCTGAAATAATTAATCATGATTTGTGGTGGTCTGGCCCCTCTTGGCTAATGTTAGAAGAGAGTGATTGGCCCGTCAAGGTCGATCTGGAACCTATAGAGTGTCTACCTGAGGTCAAGGTTCACTCAATTGTCACTGTAGTACAGTCGGAAAATTCATCTATTAATTCGATTCATCTTTTAATTGCTCGTTGTTCCAACTACCAACGTCTATTGCGTATCATGGTGTTAATATTGAAAGTACTTCGTCTATTGCCTAAACCTCATGAATTAGATTTCGATTTGGCAGAAAAACATTGTGTAAAGTTGTACAAAAAATTCATTTTTCGAAAGAATTACTGGAATTGAAAGCTGGAAAGAATGTACTTCTCATCTTCAACAACTGTCACCCTTTCTTGATCATGATATTATTCGTGTGGGTGGACGTTTACAAAATTCTGAGTTGAATTATGACAGCTGTCATCCGATTATATTACCGAAAAATGATCCATTGGTCACGCTTTTGATTGATTATTTTCATGAAAAGCACTGTCACGCTGGACCTCATTTATTGGCGTCTATTTTGAGACAAAAATATTGGATTTTATCAGCCCGTGTCCTTATAAGGAGTCATGTACGAAAATGTAACAAGTGTTTTCACTATCGTCCCACTCTTACACCGCCGAAAATGGGCAATCTGCCAGCCTGTAGAACTCTGTCGTCTAAACCATTCGTCCAATGTGGAGTTGATTATGGTGGACCCATTCGAATCACCATGGCCAGGCGTCGGAATCCTTTCATATTTAAATCGTACATTTGTCTTTTTTCTGTATGGCAACTAAAGCCGTTCACATTGAATTAGTTTCGGACTTATCGACCCAAATGTTCTTATCAGCTTTTCGCCGTTTCCTTGCTCGACGAGGTCCTTGTAAGGTCATGTATTCCGATAATGGTACCAACTTCGTCGGCGCCTATGATGAGCTAATAAAATTGTCACGGATGCTGAACTCCAAGGAATATCAAAACCTGCTCCAGAATGAACTTGCTGATCATAGCATTGAGTGGATTTCATCCCGCCAGGTTCACCTCACTTCGGCGGTCTTTGGGAGGCGAATATAAAATCAGTAAAGTCACACCTGTTTCGAGTTATTGGTAACCAGTTGTTGACTTACGAAGAATTGAACACTGTCTTAGTTCAAATTGAGGCTGTACTTAACTCACGCCCCTTATGTCAAATGAGCGCGGATCCGAGTGAACCCCTCGCCCTCACACCGGCTCATTTTCTCACTTTGACACCTCTTAAGTACCTTCCTATGTTAAATGTGGAAGATCGTCCAATGAATCGATTGGATCGGTTTGAATTAGTCAATCAAATGGTTCAGTCTTTCTGGAGTCGTTGGCGCAAAGAATACTTACATGAATTACAAACCCGTGTGAAATGGTGTAAGGATTCCACCCCTCTCACGGTTCGTACAATCGTCCTAGTGGATCAACCAAATGTCGCACCGTTGAAATGGCCTCTGGGGGTGATTGAGGAAGTATTTCCCGGTGCTGACGGTGTCGTTCGAGTGGCTATGGTGCGGTGCGCCAATGGTCGCTTCAAAAGGCCGGCTACAAAGTTGTATCCGTTGCCTACTCAATAATTTTCCTTTTGCATTTTTTGTTTTATTCTCGTTTTGTTTTATTTTTATTTCTTTCGTCGTTTATTCATTGTTTTTTTTGTTTCTTTGTTCTCTAGCCTTGTCTGAAAATAGCTTTTCAGCCGGGGGGGATGTTGGAGCCAGCTCTAGTTTTCATTTTTTGTTTTTGAATTGGACATGCGCTCCTCGTTCAGTTCGTAGTTCTTTCACTTGAGTGCGTCGCGCTCACTAGCCGGTAGGTTTTTTCTTTCAGTTCAGTCTCGCTTTGTTATAGCTTGCCTCGAGTCGGGAATTGATAATTATTATTCGTCGATCATTCCCAGAAGAAAATCGTTCTTCAAATTATTATTTTTCGTTAATGTTAAATCGTACACCATAAACCTACGTTTGGAAGAGTGTTTGCCAAACTCCCTTTAGTTGAAAGTTTTAAACTATTATTTTTCGATTGGAAAGTTCACCGATCTATAGTCTTTAAAGACATTGTAATATCTCGTCAGAAATATATGTGCAACGTTATATGATGGAAGCCGAATTTACCAACAGTAGATGACAATTAAGCTTGCCTTTTCACCATCCTTGATTCATCTCCTACCTCGGGGACACCTGAATACCTTACCTGGGAGTTGTAAGCTCAATAATATAAATATTACATTAGGTACTCTGCAGATTTTCGGTGAGTTGTTCTTTTATATATTCATTGCATGTACTTGTTTCTGTAGAGATATCACTTGTTTCTTTTCTATTCAATACAGTCCACTTTACATCAAAATTATTGATTACCAATTTAAATTCAATATAATTTCTTAAAGTTGAACCTTAGAGTTTACAGATATATACCTGAACTAGCCGTCAGGCTCGCTTCGCTCGCCATATCCGTCTAGCCAGGAAGCCCCGCCTCTGGACCCCCGACTGGATCGTCCAAAAATGAGATCAGCGGGCTCGCTTCGCTCACCTGCATTTTTTCATTTGAGCATGCTTCATTCCATCAGAAGTAAAAGTACTGAGAAAACGCAAAAACCGCTAATTTTGGGCGAATCTTTGGCGTTATTTCAAATTCCTCCTAACACAACATTATTACACCCTAGCTGATCTTCTGTACTAATTTGAACATTTTCTGTTCATTTGTTCTCGATAAAGCTGAGAAAAAGCTGGAAAAACGCAGATTTGGGCGTATCTTTTGATTTTTTTCAAATTCATACCCTGTATAGTATATATCAGCTCTATTAACTGGCATGAGTCTCCTCCCTGAGAAACTAACAAGGAGTCCACCCCATTCTTGGGAAATATACTTTGTAACCTCCTTCTCGTGCGTGAGGTAGGTAGGTAGTAGAGCAGTTTATTCAAAAGAACACATGGCGATATTTTATTTGTAGAACAGCTGTTTTGATAACTTTTTAAAAATCCTAGAATTATTTCATAATTCAAACGGAGGAAAATGTACTCTTAAACAATAGCAATAGTATAGTCGTTGCTTTAATAAAATTATTTAGCCGCCAATCGGCATAATGTTATTCCCCTAAATTATCCTCGTTTAAGAATGAAGCTTATGGATCAATTAGCAAGGAAAGTTGTGTGAGTGTACCACACCAGATTTTTGAATTACGGAGTGGATGAAGACAAATTTGAGAGTACAGGGCTTTCTAGAGGATAAAATCCCTAAGATTTCATACCAATTACTCGTTCTCATCCACTCTGATTGATTGAAAAATGGCTTGAACTCTGGAGCAAGCGGTGTGACGATGGGGCCTCTCCGGATCCAGGCTATGTACTATGTATTCCAACACCCTGCAAAAATTCAGCTTTCCCCTAATTTGCTGCGCCAAACCCTGTTTTATTGTCTCCATTGACTTGGCTAATCGTTCAGATTCTGATATCGTTTTGTAGTGAGAATAATTCACTGCCATTCAATGACAGAACAAGAATCATAATCAAGGTAGATATCAATAATGGTTGTAGTGAAACCATAATATAAAGTCCACCATATTTACATTACGGTATCAAGTAGTAATAGCCCAACTATTCGCTACCGGTAGTATTTGCAAAAATTCAGAACATTCCAAAACATATTTATCATCTCTTAGAATTTCATTTATTGTGTAGGTATAGTAAGATTCACTTTCATTGTTGGCATCAGTTGAATTGATGATATTCATAAGGAAAGTAAATGTTATTGTAATATAATTATTCAGTTTGGCATGTATTTATTGAGTTATATTATTATGCTATTGTTATTAAATCTGATCTCCATATCCATGCCCCTAATAAGAGATCACAATTTGAATTGATAATAAATTCTCTTTGTTTATGACAGCAAGGTTCAAGAAAACCTTACTGCTGAAATACAAATAGGACACAAAATGGACTTGAGGCATTTGTCACATATTTGTATGGTGGAAAAAGTTTTGAGTGAGTGCAGCTTTTAATCCTCATCATACTTGCCTGAAAAATTTTATTATTTTAAGTGTGAATACATAACATTAACTAGTAATATTGCACATTTTCTTTTCCATAAATCAGAAACTATGAAGTAAGTCCATGTAATCTTTCTGTGCTGAAGCCTCACATCGTACTAAGGGTGATTTCCGTATATAAAATTTATAGATATATCTCTATAGATGAACTTTTCTTGAGATATTTGAATATATATATATATATATATATATATATATATATATATTATATATATATTTTTTCTATTTCTTACACTAAGGAAACGTTTGACATACAGTTATAAGACAAACTTATAATATGATTATTATAAAAAACTGTGTAATTGTTTTTAGTTTCGACCAACAATCAAAGCTTGCCTATAGCCGTGTGGATGCATAAAAATGCGTACAGACTTATGCACCATGAACAAGCGAATTCCTCTTTACACCAGCTGATGGAAAGCTTATCATATCTTATATTATACTTTCTTATAAATCAAATCAAATCAAATCTTTATTTGTCCCAAAAACATAATTACAATGACAAAAATGGTGTAAATGAAAAAAGTAAAATACAATATAAAATGAAAAAAATACCATTAATAGGATTATACATAACTATATTGAAAACGGGAAGTCCCTGCAAGGTTCGAGGAACCTGAGCGCAGAGGCCGAATGTTCAATGCTTAACAGTACATGAAAATAATAATGGGATATTATTAAGAAATAGAGAAAAGAAAAAGTGAGTGAGGAAGGGAAGAGAAAGAGCAGAGTGAAGGCTTGAGGGAAGTAAAGAATAGTTGAAAATTACATAAAAAAAGCATGAGAAGTCTTTATACTAAGCTATGAGGAAATTACATTGCCAAAATTACATTGTTCGACATTATCCATGTATGAATTTCATTAGCAGTTCTCTATTCAATTTACTAGTGATAAAATGGTTAGGAATAACATTGATGAGCTTTGATACCTGATATAAAAATTGTTTTCTACAAATTGATAAAATAGTATCTGTAATTTGAAAGGTAATAGATGAGGGACGGAGGTTATATGGTGAAACACGCAGCTTGAAAAGATACATATGTTTATTTATGTAGATGATTAAATTTATTATGTAAAGCTGCCTGACAGTTAAAACATCTAGCTCACTAAACAGAAACTCACTTGGATAGAGTCTGGGTTTTCCCAATATAGCTCTTATAAGGTGTTTTTGAATTACAAAAAGATTCTCCAAGTGGTTTGAGTATGTTCCACCCACAAATTTTTATTCCATATTGCAGAAATGATTGAATGTAGGCAAAATATATGAGTCTTGAGATTTTTTTATTACCAACTTGGCTGATATTACGGAATTTACTTAGCCAATGTCTGAGTTTGTTACATGTACTATTGATGTGAACATCCCAACGCAAATGTTGATCAATCATTACACCCAAATATTTAACACGATGTTCTCTATTAAGCTTTGAGCATGTACAATTCATCCAATCAGATTCGTTGCAATTTACATTATGGATTTCAATGGAATCCAACCTTGCGGCTGGCCTATAGAATTTGGAGAGAAAGACATGAAATTACTTTTTTTTATGTTCAATGTTAATATATGCTCATCAAACCAGGATTTTACTATTTTAAGTCCGGATTCTGCTGCTTTTTTAGTATCCTCCCAATTCGTTTCACTGAATAACAATGAAGTGTCATCAGCTGAAGCAATTGAGACACCATTTTTTAATTCTAACTTGAGAAGATCATTAATGTAGATTAGGAAGAGAATCGGCGACAAGACTGTTCCTTGTGGATGACCATAATCAGTGAGTTGTTCAAGGCTGGTTTTATTATCAATTTTGAGCATTTGGAATCTATTTTTTAAATAGCTCTTAAATAATTCAAGGGCTATTCCTCGAATACCCAACTTTTCCATTTTTATCAGAAGTTTTGAGTGAGGAATAGTGTCAGAAGCTTTAGCAAGGTCTAAAAATATAGCTATTGTTTTATTTTTGTTATTGAAATTTTCTGTTATTTTCTGTGTTAGAAGAGATATTGCATCTACTGTACTTTTTTTAGACTGAAACCCAAATTGATTTTGTGAATTATTCATGCTTTAGGAGATAGCTAACTAAACGGTATTCATTAACTTTTCATAATTTTGGAAAAAGTACTCAACAAGCTGATTGGACGATAACTTGATGGATTAGAAGCATCACCTGATTCATGTAGGGGTATGATATTGGCCAATTTTAAACTATCAGGGAAAAACCCTCCGCAAAACATTGATTTATATCACCTTCAATGGTTTTATAATATGTGGTGAAATAGTTTTTAAAATCCTATTGCTAATATTGTCAATTCCTGGAGCTGAGTTATTGTTTAGAGAGTTTATTGTAGCAGTAATTTCATTTTCATTGGTAGGTGTCAAGAAGAAAGAGTTGTAATGCTCCACACATAAGTCCTTGAAATGATTACATGTGTTGCAATGGGATTATTTGACTTCAATTTCTCAGCATAAAGTTCTCCTACGCGAGCAAAATGTTGATTTAGTGTATCAGCTTCTATTTTGGGAATTTTTTTAGTATGTCTTCTACCTAACAATTCGTCTAGAGTTTCTCAGATTTTCTTAGAGTTGTTTATATTCTGATTAATTTTATTCTTATAATACTCACATTTATTCTGTTTCATTAATTTATCAAGAAGATTCCTGTAATTTTTATACTCATTTCTAAACGGTCATTGAAAGGCTGCTTTGAAAGTGTTTTAAACAATTTGTCCCGTTTTTTAATCGAATGTACAAGACCACGTGTAATCCAAGGTTTAAGGGGTTGTAATTTATGCAGAATCTTTACTGTAACTGTTGCAAGTTCAATGTGATTTGATATTTTGTCAGTTAAAATTTGCATTGCTTCATTCACATGTAAATAATTGTGTGCCGAGCACTATTTTTAATTCAGGCCTTTTCCCAAGTTTCCCATGTAGGAAAATTCGTGTCAAAAGGAAATAGAATTTTTGTTGGGAAAATTAAATTAAAGTAATTAACAGTATAGTAGAAATCTTACTTTGGCCAGTAAAGTCTAGTTCAAAGGAAAACGGAGAAGGAAGAGTGAGAGAGTTTTCCATGTGAATAAGTTGAGATATTTTAAGATCTAGTAGAGTAATTGAAACTAGTTGGATATGAAGTTTATTGTTGAGAATATATGTGAGGCTCCAGTAAGGTTAGAAATGTCAGTGAACTTGGGAATCAATAATAGTGTAATAGGAGCCTATGCTTCCAGTGTTTTGAGAAAATGTCACGTACTTTGAGTTTGAGATAAATAACCATGATCGCTGTCGAGTCTATTTATCTAGTTGAAGTTGTAGGCAGTGAGAAAATGACAATACTCTAGTGAGAAGCAAAATACAGAATATTATTGTAGATTAAAGCCTGGCACCCAATATCATAGTTTTGTTTTGACTAGCGTTCTGTGGTAAAAGTTTCCTACTGGAATATTATAATGAAAAGTGTTTTCTCATGATTGTGGAATGCAAAATCGCGCTTGTGTCATATAGCTCTCGCGTTGATCTAATAGTGCAGTTTCAATCATTGTTATATTTGAATCGTAGCCTATGTAGAATAGTATTGCCTACTGAATTGCTTCATATTGTTAAAAATATGTTGCACTCTCAACTCTATAGTAATGATAGTTAGATTTCAATACATTCAGCTGAGTGAAAAGTTTCATCCTTTACTATTATAATCAACCTACTTCATATTTACAACAGCAGAGTAACATAGAACCAATTAAAACTATGATGTCTTTTAAACGTTTTCCCTTGTTAGAGTTGCCAAGAAATAACCAGGGACTCAATAAAGTGATTGAAGTATTCAAGATTATTATACTCGGTCCATCTTTAGTGCCTACTTAGAAAGTGGACACGTCCATATTGTTTTGTCCTGACTCTTGCCACAGTTTTAAAGACTTTTGCCACAAATCTCAATTAGTATACATTTTGCTGAATTTCGGATGATAAAGAGATTTCTTTTGAAGAGGGCCCGCTTCAAATTGGATCTACTATCTATCCAGAAATTCGACTCTCCAAATATACAGAATGCCTCTATGGTAACATATCCTGATTAGATTTCTTTTTGCGTGTTTCACACCGGAAGGAGGGGGAGTGTGCCGAGCACTATTTTTAATTCAGGCCTTTTCCAAGTTATAATAGTAAATTTAATACGCAATAGACCAGAGCCATTATTGTAAGTGAGTTAGCGAAATAAATTATTTTCTCTCTCTATTATGAACGGCCATGACTTCGAGTTCCCATGATAGATATTTAAAAATGTGGCTCCGAGTCGTCGAGGAATGTAGATTATGGAATTATCTCTAAAACTTAGCCCTCGTGTCGCGACATAGAGTGCGATAAGTTGGAAAACAGCAAGCATTGAAATTATAACAAACTACCGATTTTGCAGTTACTATTTGGTCCAAAGGCTCTAGAAGCCATGCGACGATTGGTCAAATTGATTCCCTTCGCCCATAGGAGACCTGTTTCTAAATACAGTAGTGGGGATTCCCAGTCGAGAGACCAGATTACGTTTGGAGGACACTTTGCTAGGAGCACTACGAGAGTAAAGATGTAGTCATTATGTTTCCCCCTTTTTGGGCAAGTTTATAAGTTTATATAATTAGTTAATGTAGGAGCTAGTTTTATTTTTATTAATGTTTAAATTTTCTAGTAGTGCCATGTCCTGAAAGGTTTAATTGTGTTTCTTCATCATGTACAATAATTGTTTCTTCAAATAACCGCTAAGCGGTTCATGTGTGTCCCCAAACCAACTTCTTGTACTACCACCCTTTGGTTCCGCAACTTTATGTAACACCGCTTCAAGACACCCGTTCAGACGACAGGTCTAGGGACGTAAGAGGACGTCGCCGTCAAGCCAAATTCAACCGGTAAAAGTTCACCGCCAAAACAAGGTACTGTAACCCCGACGATAAAGCAACGTACAGACCAACGAAAGTGCAGTGTAGTGAAACAAAGGTCATTCGAGAATGTCAATCAAAAGTGGGGATTCAAAATTATTATGAAATGGGTTATATGGGTTACTATCGACGAAACTTGGGTTCAATGGGCTTTTCTTTCTAAGTAATTTTATGTTGAAATTAACTTGTTATTTGATGACTGATATTGTTTGGTTTAAATGTTATATCTCGTTTCAAGACATTTAAAATGATGTATCATGAGTCGAACGTTTTTAATGTCTTATAATCCTAATTGTACAGTGAATAGATGCGCTAGATGCCCATTCGAGTAGTACCACAAACAGGTGTTTTCCGGTTAAACTATCATCTTATGTGTTTTTTCCTGTTCTCACTACCCGGAAGCCCTTGGAGATACATGATTGAACCTGGTCACAAATTTTAGAATAGGATTTCTCCTTCACGACCACTAGATCAAATTGAGAATAAATAATTTGAAATTAGTTAGGTATAAGTTGAAAAAGTCGAAGATATCAAGGAATTCATCTTCTCTTCAGAGTTCAAGCCATTTTTACTTTCCTTGCCCTATACCATAGGTAAGGAAAGTATTGCTTTCCAGAAAAATTAAGGTACCCTAATTTCATGTTTTCTATACGTTTCAAGGTCCCTGAGTCCAAAAACATGATTTTGGGTGTTGGTTTGTGTGTGTGTGTGTGTGTGTGTGTGTGTGTGTGTGTGTGTGTGTGTGTGTGTGTGTCTGTGAACACGATAACTCCATCCCTAATCAACCGATTGACTTGAAATTTAAAACTTGAGGTCCTTTACCATGAGGATCCGACCATAAGAAATACAATAAAATTCAATTCAAACTGGCGAAAAAAATGCGGATGATGGCTGAAGATTCATGTATTTCACGGTTTTCTCGAAACGGCTTTAACGATTTCCTCAAATTCATACCTAGATAGCTATTTATAAGCCCTATTAACTGACATGAGTCTCATTCCTGAGAAAATTGCAGGAGCTCCGTAATATCCAGAGAAGAATGAATTTTGTTAAATTTCTATCACGATTTTCTCAAAAATGATTGACCGATTTTTTCAAATTCATACCCTGTATAGTATATATCAGCTCTATTAACTGGCATGAGTCTCCTCCCTGAGAAACTAACAGGAGTCCACCCCATTCTGGGAAATATACTTTGTAACCTCCTTCTCGTGCGTGAGGTAGGTAGGTAGTAGAGCAGTTATTCAAAAGAACACATGGCGATATTTTATTTGTAGAACAGCTGTTTTGATAACTTTTTAAAAATCCTAGAATTATTTCATATTCAAACGAGGAAAATGTACTCTTAAACAATAGCAATAGTATAGTCGTTGCTTTAATAAAATTATTTAGCCGCCAATCGGCATATGTTATTCCCTAAATTATCCTCGTTTAAGAATGAAGCTTATGGATCAATTAGCAAGAAAGTTGTGTGAGTGTACCACACCAGATTTTTGAATTACGGAGTGGATGAAGACAAATTTGAGAGTACAGGCTTTCTAGAGGATAAAATTCCCTAGATTTCATACCAATTACTCGTTCTCATCCACTCTGATTGATTGAAAAATGGCTTGAACTCTGGAGCAAGCGGTGTGACGATGGGGCCTCTCCGGATCCAGGCTATGTACTATGTATTCCAACACCCTGCAAAAATTCAGCTTTCCCCTAATTTGCTGCGCCAAACCCTGTTTTATTGTCTCCATTGACTTGGCTAATCGTTCAGATTCTGATATCGTTTTGTAGTGAGAATAATTCACTGCCATTCAATGACAGAACAAGAATCATAATCAAGGTAGATATCAATTATGGTTGTAGTGAAACCATAATATAAAGTCCACCATATTTACATTACGGTATCAAGTAGTAATAGCCCAACTATTCGCTACCGGTAGTATTTGCAAAAATTCAGAACATTCCAAAACATATTTATCATCTCTTAGAATTTCATTTATTGTGTAGGTATAGTAAGATTCACTTTCATTTGTTGGCATCAGTTGAATTGATGATATTCATAAGGAAAGTAAATGTTATTGTAATATAATTATTCAGTTTGGCATTGTATTTATTGAGTTTATTAATTATGCTATTGTTATTAAAATCTGATCTCCATATCCATGCCCCTAATAAGAGATCACAATTTGAATGATAATAAATTCTTGTTTGTTTATGACAGCAAGGTTCAAGAAAACCTTACTGCTGAAATACAAATAGGACACAAAATGGACTTGGATGCATTTGTCACATATTTGTATGGTGGAAAAAG
>NC_052511.1:320208-352708 GCF_014356525.2 Nilaparvata lugens
AACAACTTCTGACCGGGCATCATACGCGTATCATACGCGTACCATACGCGTACCATACGCGTAATGTACTGGCATAGAACGCTGTTGATCCGTTGTAGTGGGCATAGTTGTTATTTTACGTGCCTGGCATGGTCTGACACGGTCCGTGTCTGGTACGTTCTAGTGGGTTCGAACCTTGAAAATTCTGTGAGGAAGCCTATCAGCTGACATCCGTTCCACATGCTCTTTCCATTGCTGACGATAGGATGCAACTCTCTCATTCAGGCAGAAGATATTCAGCTCTTTCCGTATATCCTCATTCCTGATGTGATCTCTGTCACAGCCCTTAGTTCTGCGAAGAAATCTGCGAAGACAAGTTTTTCAACCAATATTCTCACAAACCGTTTCAATAAAATATAAAATACTCAATTTTTATGGAGTTTATAATCAGAAAAAGGCATCTACAACCAAACAAGTTTTTCAACCAATATAATTATTCTCATAAACCGTTTCGAAAAATATCGGACAATTATTTTTTATGGTGTTTATAACCAGAGGAGAACATTTACAATCAAACACGCAGTTCATGCGGGGTCCTTTGACATAATTCATGAACAAGTTACCGAATTCTTCCTTCACATAATACGTAGGAAATTTTGTATCGTCGTTTGTGTTCACACATTCTTTCTTCTTACAATCCAATATGAAGTAAACTTGTTTGCTATGTAGGAGAATTAAATTTGTCGTAAAGAATGAAGAATACTGCAGCTAGAGATAGGATAGCAAGAAGCGCTGAGAATAATTTGAAAGAAGCCGCCATTTTGTAAATTTTATGGCAACGGCATGACATTAATGTCACGATGCAACTGATAAATGGATAGAGGGTCTTTCGGAGTCCCCCTTTTAGCTATTAAATTCCTCATCAGAATTCAGATGACCACGTGATGTGGCTGGCTGTCCAATAGGAGAGCTCCTGCTTTTTGGAATGCTGTCGTAATGTTGCACCATACACGAAGTTGGATATCCAATAAAGCTTTATCTTCTATCCAATCACACTACATCACTATTGGCTACCGTCATTTGTAATTCATGACAATGCATGACCGTACATGACGATCATCTATAATGAGTATGTTTTATTTTGAACACCGCTGGGATATTTCCGAACAGAATCTATTATATTCTTGGGCGTACTACACAAAATTAAATGTTTGAAAATTATCATGGAATAGAAAAAATGTATTAAAATTTATTTTAAAATGCCACTACGAAGAAATAAATATATGGAAAAGTACTTTATCATTTTCATTTGATTTGAAATATTGAGGTGCGTTCATATTTACGCGCCGCGAACACGAGCAATTCACTTTTCATCAGCTGTAATAATAATTATATCTGTATCCGTAAAGAAACGGTAAGATACAGATATAAAAAGATCAGCATTGGCTGATTAAAAGTGAATAATTGCTCGTGTTTGCGGCGCGTAAATCAGTACGCACCTTAAGCCGTGTCCACACTGAACAAATGTTCGACATACATGTTCGGCAAACATGTTTGTTGAGAAGCTCAGGGACAAACATTTTAAAAAGTATGGACAATCATTGATTGTCAAACAAAAAAATACTGTTTTCCCAAACATTTTCAGTATTCACAGCTGTAAAACATAAATCCTGTTCTTCCCACTTACAAATGAAGAGCTCCATTCCAAAACCTGTTAAGTCAATTTTTTCCGATTTCTGTTTTTCAGGCTATATCTCATCAAAACATATTTTTTTAGTATTATTACTTCCATTAAAACTAGTCACTAGGACTAACCATTAATTTTGTTCTCTTATTTCTTATCCTAAAATATTAATGTTTATTGCTAAAGTCTTCCAGTTCAAGCCTACAGTAATTCTAATCTATAATTCTTCTACTTTAAATTCTTTCGCTACACATTTATTTAATTTATACTTTTTTCACTTCACTAGCAAATCACCAACTCGAAGGGCTTTGTTCTCTTCAACCTCCTTGTGAGTTCAGTGCTGTCTAGTAGTTGGATGACTTCGGTGTTGTCATGTTGATGAAGACGTGACTCATGATGGGCTGCCAATCGTCTTATTTCACTGGTCATATAGGGGATGTGTAGATCGCTCGGTGCAAATCGCTGTTCCTTATATGTACCAGGGCGCATTCACCATGTTCCGCAGTACTTTGTTTTGGAATGTTTGAAGGATTACTGGTGTTGGTGTAAATCCTCTATCATACTATGTCACATCACGCTGTGGCACTACCTACACCAGAAACCGATGCCATCTTCTTAAACCAGCCTTTCCACCAAATAACATTTATGTCTCCAATGATGGAAATCAGTTTAGTAATGATTTTATTAGAAAGAAAATGTATTTATCTACTCCTATCATGGCACAAAGCATTCCACAGGATACGGAACCATTGGATGGATTCCGGGGTTTTGAGAATAATAATGATGGTGGTGTTCCCCAACCCCCTGAGATTGACAAAACTGTTACAGTGGCGAGAGAGGGTAAAAGAGTAGGTATCTAGGCACTCACGTCGTTTTTCATTTTCTGATTTTCAATAATGTCTCAACCTGATGAAGCATATACAAGTTATTATATCATCTCTTATGTTTCAAATCTCATGTTTAATATTTTAGTGTGTAGTGTGTTATCATACTAGTGTATTATTCTATTCTATTTTATTTTAACTATAAGGTTATTTTTGCTTATGCCACTTGCCAACCATTCTTGTATTTTAGTCAATTTTAGTCAGTGTATGTCAGTCTGTCAATATATAATGGTTCAATGACAATGTCAGTCATATTCATTTAATATCATTCATATAAAAAAATCTAGTGTGGCGCACTCACACAACTTTCCTTGCCGTTATGAAAATTGATCACCTAACGCTAGTGTTCACGCGCATCTCAAGTCTACTGTTTCAAGATCTGAGTCAGCTGATGACAGGACAATAGTGATGGAGACACACGAGGTCTGCTATCTCTTCAAAGTGAATGATTTAAAGAATCAACAGTTGCCAACAGTTTGCAATTGAATAATCACATTTTCTCGAATTCCGAGCTTATTTTCAATTTTAGGTGAAAATGTTACTGAAGATTAATTGTAGAGATTTTCACGCTCAATCTTTTCCACTTGAAATATTTTGTTTAAATTGTATATGAAGCCTCATAATTGGGAATCTAAAATCGAATTTTGCATAGATGGGGCAGAGCTCCTGGAATTTTTACAGATATGAGACTTGAGGCAGTTGATAGAGCATATCAATTACTATAATAGGTATAAATTTGATCAAAATCGTTTGAGCCGTTTTCGAGAAAATCGCGAAAAACCCAGTTTTTGACAACATTTTCACCATTTTAGCCGCCATCTTGAATTGCAGTTTATTGAAATTGTTCGTGTTGGATCCTTATATTGTAAGGACCTTAAGTTCCAAATTCCAAGTCATTCTGTTAATTGGGAGATGAGATATCGTGTACACAGACGCATTACACTCATACACACACACACACACACACACACACACACACACACACACACACACACACACACACACACACACACACACACACACACACACACACACACACACACACACATACGGACCAATACCCAAAAACCACTCTTTTGGAATCAGGGGACCTTGAAACGTATAGAAATTTGTAAATTGGGGTACCTTAATTTTTTTCGGAAAGCAATACTTTCCTTACCTATGGTAATTGGGCAAGGAAAGTAATAATAGTGATTCAACATCCAGCATACTAGGATAGCAATACCATTGCTAAGCAAACACTGCCATTACAACGTGGACCTCACTAAAGCATTGGATAAAATAATTTCAAATAAGTTTTAAGAGTACCGTACATACAATCTTGAAGAAGTATATGTGTGAACAATCGTATAGAAGTTTTCTCTTTCTCTAGTTTCAATGAAACTTAGTGAGGTTGACGTTATTATAATGGTAGTGTTCGATTAGCAACGGTATTGCTATCCTTGTCTATCATCCAACAAAGCGGATAGAGCTATCTCTTTCTCGCTTTCCTCTGTTGCCAGATCGTCTTTTAACAATGTAGAATCTGGTACAATGGTATTGCTATCCTTGTCTATCATTCGACAAAGCAGTTCTGTTCAGTGGACACAATGTTTTGCTTTCAAATTATATCAGTTGACGTTATTTAGGAGATATCACACAGACTGTCCTTGAAATGCGGTCGCACGTGTTTCCAGCTAATCAATACACATATTCGCAATGTTTACATCAACTGACTTATTTATGAAGCATGAGTCTGCTGAGAAATAATATTGGAACAGTACCATCATCTAGAAATTAATTCTACTGAAACGTTATCGTTATATTAACTCCATATATTCTTCTATTGCTTGAGAACAGAAATAAAATATGCATTTGATGAATAATTTGTCATCCTCCTCCACCTGTTACTCTTCTCCTGCTCCTCATCCTCCTCCTCCTCCTCATCCTCCTCCTCCTCCTCTCCTCCTCCTCCTCCTCCTCTCCTCTCCTCCTCCTCCTCCTCCTCCTCATCCTCCTCCTCCTCCTCCTTCACCTCCACCTGTTCCTCTTCTCCTACCCATCCTCATTTGATAGAGAGTTAGTGGGGAGGATATTTTTAATATTCTTTCCGAAGAATGGACATTGATATGTCCAAAGCTCCGCCAATTTATGTAGATGCATAACAATATAATTATTATCTATAGTTATTATATTACAAATTGCTTTTTCATATCATATACAGTTCAATAATTATTTTCTTAGTCTATATTATGTAAATTCATCTATAATTTTGCTGTATTGTAAGCTATTGTATATAAGTGTATAAGCCAGTATATATTGTAATCTACATAAATAAAGTACTCAATCAATCAATCAATCCTCCTGCTCCTGTTTCTCTTCTCCTGCTCCTCCTCCTCCTCATCCTCATCCTCCTCCTCCTCCTCCTCTTCCTCCCTTACTTCTCCTCCTCCTCCTCCTCCTCCTCTTCCTCATCCTCCTCCTCCTCCCTCCTCCTCCTCCTCCTCCTCCTCCTCCCTCCTCCTCCTCCTCCTCCTCCTCCTCCTCCCCCTACTCCTCCTCCTCCTCCTCCTCCTCTCCTTCTGTTCCTCTTCTCCTACTCCTCCTCCTCCTCCTCCTCCTCCTCCTCCTTCTCCTACCCTCTCCCTCCTCCTACTCATCCTCCTCCTCTTCCTCCTGCTGTTCCTCCTCCCCCCCCCTCCACCTCCTCCTCATCATCCTTCTCCTTCACCACACCACTTCTCCTCCACCTATTCCTACAACACCTCCTCCAATCCCTTTTCCCTGCTAGTCATACTTTTTTGTAATTAGTGGAACAATCAACTTATAATAATTGATTCGACCTCAGAATGACTTATGAGATCATCCAATTTGGATAATGTGGCCTTGTGAAACATCAGCCTTTCCATGCGAATCCCAATGGAGATGAAAATTATTCGAAATATGAGTTACATGTTCAAAATTAACCATTACATGTGATAAAGTAATACAGTATTAAATTGGGAAAGGTTTCTAATCTATCTAGGAAAGCTAATCTATTAAATAGATTAGCTTTTTTCATTACTAAATTGTGAGTGGAGTGGCACTATCTTAGTATAAACATTACATGTAACCAGTAAACTTAGTTATAACCATTACATGTAATAAAGTAATACATTATTAAATTGGGAAAGGTGATTATAGAGTAGCTTTTTTCATTACTAAATTGTGAGTGGAGTGGCAATGTCTTAGTATAAATTTTGTTAGTAGTGTGCTGCAGGTCCACGCCCAGGTTAAAGCAAATTCTGGTGAGTGCTCCCACCAGGATCCAAACCCTAACTCTGTGCAGATATCTATTCAATCGAGTGATCTATCGTCTACTGTGTGTAAATTGTTTGTTGTGTTCATCGCACTCATGAACGAAGCCGCTTCAAGAACTCCACATCAAAGACAGATGAGGAGAAGGAAAACAGTGAATCCCCATTTCAAGAACTTTGTGGAGAACACTTCATTACATGGGGTGAAATACATTTTTGGTGGTAACCAACACTGGATCAAGCGTGCTTACTGGTCCATAGTCGTCATCGGTTTTGTAATTTCATTGTTTACAATATACACAATAAAAATGAAGAAATGGAAAGAATCTCCGATGACAATAGAACTGGCAAATACTCCTCAAAGCATCTCTACCCTACCTATTCCTGCTCTCACCATATGTGGCCCTATTAGAAGTACCGAATGGGATAAAATTAGAGATTTCTTGTGGACACATTATAGTGATGAAACTACAAAATATTAGATATTTTAGGTATGTCTGAGAAAGCATTTGATAAAAAGTTCTCTTTTTTACCTTCCACTGAAAAATACGCAAATAAAAGTGAAAAGTGGTTTGTTATAGCTGATTCAATTCTTGAACAGTTTTTCCATGATGGGTCACTGCCTAGCAGTTTATCTATTGAATCAGCTTTTGGAAATGAATTCTCGAAAAGTTCTACTTTCATGTTCAGGGGATACTGTCTGTCCAGCAACATGTTCCCACCTTCAAAGATTTACAGGAAGGATGTAGTACGTAATTTTTTACGCAATGATCCAATGGAACGTGACACAAAAAAGGACGGTTGGTTACTGATACAATCCATGGATTTCCATCACTTACAGAGAATGGGACATCGAGTTCCACTCTCGTTCTTACACCAAAAAAGTACCCTACCTTAATTCCACTGAATCAATCACAAATAAGCTATGAAATCAAATATGTTTATAATCACGTGAATCATTTTGGAGACTATTTTATTGGCAGAGACAATTCACTTCGATTCATAATCCACAATCCCTGGGAAGTTCCGAATCCATTCATGAGATGGCATCGTCTCCATTTATCAAAAGGCTCTCGCATCCATATAGAACCTGAACAAATCATAAAATATCCAGTAGATGAGAACGATTTTCTGTATAAAGTTCCATACACCAAACAATGCTACAACACAACGGAGAGAGCATTGGACTTTTTTCAATATTATACACGACAAAATTGTTTAATGGAGTGCTCCACCAAGAGAGCATTAAGAGAATGTGGATGTGTCCTGTTTTTCATGCCGCACAACGAATCAACATACATTTGCTCTGATGAACACAGCTCTTGTGCGATGGATGTGGCCAAAGCCACTCATTATGACACGGGTGAAAGGAAATTTGTAGATTCTTGTCACTGTCTGTCATCTTGTAACTACACGGACTACAAGGTGATATCTTATGAATTATTTAATAGAGTTAGACCGTTGCCAGATTTCGTGGCAATTGCTACTAGAAAGCAATACGTGTTACCTACTTGGTTCAGGAGAACGGTGTTGTTGGGGTTGCTTGAAGATGTAGTTGAGTTTGTTGAGTCTAATCAAATTGGAAAACACACAATTGAAATTGTATTTAGGGACATCGTTCTTCATCCCAAAGTTCGCACTTTCACATACAATAACTATAAGATGATGGACTCCACCGTTTTCTACTTGGATACATTTCTAGGCATAAGTATAATGACTATAGCTGAAATGTTCTACTACATTTTGTTGTTTGCTATTGATTATTTGAAACAGAAGATACAGTTAATGATTGATTTACTTTATATGTGATGAGAATTTAACTTGAATTTCAATGAACATGTTTGTCTTTCATTTCAACAATACCATAATATCAACAATCTGAATATCGTCAATAATGACAATAAGTGTGTGTTTCTTTTCTTGCTCAAAATTTTGCAAAGTTACTCAAAAATTTCCAATCTGTAGAGATTTGAGTGAAATATTTTTGTTTTTAATGAGTTTTTAAATATCAAAATTCGAAATTTTTAGTTTAGTCATTAGTTTTGAAGTGGAAATTGGACTTTTTGAAGTGAAAGTGAAATCTTAACCTTATTCTTTTTTGAAACTTTTATTTGTCAAAATTTGGGAGAAGACAGTTTTGGGCTATCCCTGTTGTCTTCTCCCATTCATATTATATTTATTATAATTATGATCTGTAATGCCAATGGAATAAATAAATAAATATAAGCAGGCATGCTTCTAAGAAGCATGTTCAAGTCACATCTTATCAATTCAATTTGTCGATTGATTCTTGAAAAGGCTGAGAAAACGCAAAAAACTATGAAAAGACTCATATTTTGGGCGTGTCTTTGTATCATTTGAGATTTGAATAAATCCGTTTTTAGTGCGCCCCTTTAGTGCTGTCCACGTTATAATGGCAGTGTTGATGTAGCAATGGTATTGCTATCCTTGTCTATCATAACAGAGTAGATAGCGCCATATCTTTCTCGCTTTGCTCTGTTGCCTGATTGTGCTCTAACAATGGGCCCGTTCTGTGTACATGGAATGTGGTAAATTGTCCGATTCACAATTTACCAAGTGAAAACTTCCGCGCTCCATGGGAGGAATTTTGACAGATTCTGTTCCAGCTCTAACTTCCCGCCCCACAGTCGAAGTGTGGTGAATTGTCAGACCTAGTACAGTTCCAACTATCTGAGCTCTCATTGGTCGATTATTGTAGTATGCTTGCTTCTCTGGGCATGCGCTGATAATTTGTCTACCATAGCATAGTATAGAATACATAACCAACAATATGATGTTTGATAACCTAATCATTCATTAAATTAATTTTTCTCGATAGAAAATTTGAGAGTAATGAAATAAAAGAAATTTACACTTTTCTAGACAGTCGGTTTGTAAAACAGCCTTTCTTCATTCACGCAGCTTGTAAACGACACATTTTAGTGTAAATCAACTTTATATGTGCCCGCTAAAAGCTTGAACCAACGATTTTGAAATGGCGTTCCATGGGAACATTTTGCACTAGTCACATGATGGAACAATTTACGATTGCAACTGGAACAATTTACTGTACACAGAACGTACACAATGTAGAATTGATAGCTAATTAACAGAATATTCCATCTTAATTATAAAATTCATTTTGGAATTATTGAAAAAATATAATTTATTGCTTGATAAAATATAATTGATTATTTAAAAGGAGAATGAACAGTTAATATCAACTTAATAAACCTGTAACAGATACCATCTATAGAAGGAATTGACAAGACAGAGGATCAGCAACGTTTTTCTCTTATCTTCCTTCACTTCCATTATAACGTGGACCTCACTTACTATAGATTGCCATATTTGAACGTATTTAGTTCAGGAGATTCAAGCTCTGTTGATTATGAGTGAGTGAATAAACAAATCAGGGACATTTCGCATTTATATGGACTAGCAGGTAACCTGTGCTCCGAAAGGGTCTGATTAAAAACTTGACAAACTGAAAACTTTACCTACTGAAATATTGTAGAATTGAAAATAGGCCTATAACCATCCTCGGTAAATTTAGAGTATAAATGCAAAATTTCAAGTTAATCAGTTGAGTAGTTCAGACATGATGATGCTTCATTTGTGAATTTCCTATCCCGTACGTGTTGTCACAGATCCGCTCCAAGGGGGGACATGTGTCATAATCCTGCTCCTTGGGGGGACACGATTATATAATAAAAAGAGAATTAATAATTAAAATGGTTGAATTACAGAAAATAATTGAACAGCTACGGTATTTGAGGTTATAATTTAACAGTACAAAGTTGTAGGTTAGGTTGACTAACCTTCATTTGGCCGGGCTATTGGTATCATTAAATTCAGAGTATCTAAGTAGAATGACTGGTGTACGGATGAAACAGATTGAAAAAATTAATTTGCTCAATAGAGGGTAAGGCGGTCTACAAAGGTAGCCGAAGTAAGGGCTGTGAATTTCTAACTTAACACTGTAGGTGATTATATAATGAGATTGAGTTGAATCCAATTCGATAATAAAATGCAGTTCAATTTGAATCTGTTGAGTAAGATTAATGCTGTCACTAGGATCAGACAGAGACAGTAATTTTGGAGTGAACTTTTTCTCCAAATAATGACCAATATATTTAGAATCCAATAATTGTGCTGTAGTTGGGAAAGATATTAGACCGCACAAAACAACAGACAGAATAACAAATCCATGCGAACCGGGTCTCTGATAAATACTACAGGTTATGTCGTGGCAGAATGCTGAACCAAAATAGTAGATATTTCGAGTACCGAGTTTAATTCTAATGCTGTCTATACGATCTATTACCTCTCCTTGTGACGTTGACCGGATGATGATACAGGATTCGCTCCACCTCGGTGTGGTAGGCTAGTGGCAGCCGATATTTTTTTTGATTCTGCGGGATATTCCCAATAAAAGGATTTATTATTTGATAAGAATATCGGCCACCATTTACCACCAGAAGAAATAATAGTCTAATAATAGATACTATACTTGATAATGTCTGACTATTGCAAAACAGGATGTGTCTTGCACAATCAATATGTGTCAGTCAAGAAAGAACGAATTTGGAGGTGTAATGAAGTAAACCCAGTTTAATGAAACGGTAATAAGGATATATTCTGAAAGATATACTTTTACAGCAGATATTGAATAAATTAATGAACAGATTTTACAAATTATGATTTTTAATGGATACAGAAAGAATATTGATTGATAGTGGATTTGAATCTTTAAATTATAAATACTATGTGAGAATTTGGTACTCTTTGATTGAACAAAATAAAATGGATAGCCCTTGGAAGGATCATAAACTGCACTAATTAAATAGGCAAAATAAATTAATACAAAATTATGATTCAGAAAATAGAATAAATGAATAGTTAAAATTATTGTCAGGGTGGGGTTTCACCTAAGGAAAATAGACCTTTTGGCTAAGTACAGCATGGATATTTAAACTTATTTAATACAATAAAAATAATTTATGATAACTTTATACCCTTAAAACTATAGTCATGACTTTTCTCAAATGGACGAATTGGTACACTGTGTAAATTTCGTAGATTAACGGGGATCCCCTTTTATATATTCGAATAACTTACGTAGACTTTTGTTTCCGTTTTTTGTTTTCGAAATATATTTGGCCGTAGAATATATCGTTCCAGCTGGATCCTTCCGCATGGCGAAAAACGTCGAACAGACCTCACTAATAAAATTTCAGGGTTTATTTAAATGAGATTGGAAATTTTAGTATCACCAATTGTTATAGGAACTTTAAAACAACTTTTTGAAACAGAAAGACAAAGATTGAATTACACTAAACAGAAATTAAAGCTTTTGAACAATTAAGTATATGGACTAGGTCTGCATCCTACCGATGATTTTTGCAAAATGGCCTTGAGTCTTCTTCCTCTAATTTCCACTTGAGTTTCTTCTTCGAAATTTATCTCGCCAAATTTACATATTAATTCAGGATTGGTCAGATTCTGTGATGTAACCAATACGCTGAATGGGTGGTGTCAATGTGTCCAACTTTAAAGCTATTAAATGGGGCAAAATTCCTGATTGTAGATTGTTCCAAATTATCATTTAGTTCCATATAATTATAAGAATACACAAATAAATAATAAAATTTCATCTATGGTGATATGCATTTGTAAATAACTTCAAAGGGTAATGATTTTATAGGACATAGACATGCTTTTATAACATAGAGTAGACATATAAGAATATACATGCTTGTAATAATAACGGACATAATAATAATTAAATATTTCTTTTTTTGTTTATATATGTTTTTTTATATGTTAGAATATCGACCCTCAATCATCATATACTGGCTAAGCTAATCTGTCTTCATATTTCTAACAAATATATCTTCATGACAGTTCATAAATAAATGACTAGGCCCATTCGGCATGGAAATTAAAATATAAAATGAAAAAATTGATATTATATAATTTTTACGATCGATCATTGGTCGAACTGCCTTCTCAATTGGCTACTTGTTGACAAGCTAGCCTTGGTCTGTTTTGGGGTTATGTTTTGGTTCAAATCTAACCTTTAAACATTGTATTACTGATCAAATTAATAAACATACAATTATATATGGTTTTTTCCGTTGACAAATTTTTGAGAGGTATATAATTACTGATTTATTTGTTTTATACTCTGTAGGTTAGATAACAGTCGTTTATCTACCTCAGATAAGATTGTAGTGCTTTTCGGTGATGGAATTTATTTTGTTCTTATAACGGCCTATGAATGAATCGATTTATAGTTTGGGGGCTATACAATCTTTTGGTACATCACAGTGTACAAGCCGATTCTTTCCTATTATTATATTATATTAAGTTATTATAGATAGATATGGATGTACATTAAGTTTGTTAAACAGTGACTTGAGAGACATAAAATATATTTTCAACTATTTATAGATGGCTTCTGCATTCTTTAACTTAGCTTAGCTTAATCATCAATGTTAAGGTTACCAATGTATTCGACCCCATACAATGGAGTATTCTCCATGAAGAGGGAATTAGAAATGGTATTCTTGAAAAAAACATTAAAAAGGAAAGGTTATTTAAAGAATCTTTCTCTTGAATGGGGTTTCACTTTCTTGCATATTCCTATCTGTCTTCAATGTGGAATTTTGGAAGCAGCCTTGTTCATGAGTGTAAAAAACACAAAAACACAACAAACAATATATTACAGATATATATAGATACAGTAGGCCTATCTGATTGATCAATTATTTCAATAGATTCTGTCTATCTGCCTATGCTCAAAAACTAGAGAGTATGGATTCTAGTTCTTTCAACACTTAGAACACTGACAAGAATCTGCTATTATGTGGGACTTGGGCTCCTATGCAGATACTTGGTTTTAACGGAGAAATGTCAGCTGTTCGTTTAAACAGAATAGAAAATACGTAAGCTTGAATTAGGGCAACTGAAATTTCAAATAATATTAAAAAAATTGGATTAATCCAATTCATATAATAGTTTTTATTTCATTGATATTACCTAATAGAGTTATTAATAAATGACCTGCCCCGTACGGAACACATTATGATAAATGCAACCATATCGACAAGTTAACGTGGTTTAGCGTTAAACGTAGTGTTAGCATATTGGTTCTAAACCTCAAATAAAAAAGAGTGCTAAAAAGTACTAATAATATGATTTGTTCAGGGATTGCATGAAGAGCACGAGTGTCTGGAATGCATCATCCAAATTGGATAAAAAAAGTAACTCACTCCCAAATCAAATCAATTTGAAGCTGACCAATTATTCAATTATTACAAAAATGAACACAAATGACAAGCGAAATACTTATTTTTGTTCGTCCGGTATTTTGCCGTCCTTAAAAAATTCTATCAGATTAAAAAAAATAAGTGTTCTCGATATTTTTATTGTTAAGTTTCTAATGTATTCTTTATTTTATTATTTAATGACTATATGTTGTTATGTTATATGACTCTATCCTATGTAATGTATATTCTTTATTCAATATTGTATAGATCACATCTTATGTACATTTTACTATTGTGAGATTGAAACCTGAAGTTATGTACGGTATTATTATCAAATTGACGTTTCCGATAGCATTGAAGGAATAAAATATCACTTATGACAAGCACGAAAACGGAGTTGGAGGAGGTGGTGGAGGAGGAGCAGAAGGAGGAAGAGGAGTAGGAGGAGGAGGTGAAGGAGGAGGAGGAGGAGGAGGAGGAGGAGCAGAAGGATGAAGAGGAGTAGGAGTAGGAGGTGAAGGAGTAGGAGGAGGAGGTGAAGCAGGAGGAGGAGGAGGAGCAGAAGGAGGAAGAGGAGTAGGAGGAGGAGGTGAAGCAGGAGGAGGAGGAGGAGGAGGAGGAGGAGGAGGGGAGGAGGAGTAGGAGGAGAAGGTACTCATTACATTTTTTGTTTCTGTCCTCAAGTATTACAAGAAAAATATCATGTAGTTACTATCAATAAAGTTTCAGCAGAATTAATTTCTAAGTAATGGTCCTGTCGCAATTCATTCATATTCATTCTTCAGCAGGCTCTTGCTTCAGAAACAAAAGTGACTAACTTTAAAGTAGTGCTATCTGTAGTTTCCTGCTATCTTGCTATCTTGGTCCCCACGCTCTAGACTCCTCACTGTCTAGCTCATAATTGTCATTGTTCTATTCTCTCATCCCATATATTTTGTCGACTTCATTCTTTATACAATGTAAAGAAAATTAACATCACAAGCTAATTTTTGTAGCTGGACCGGTCACAAAAAAAATATTCAGGTCTTTTTCTGAGGGGGAAACATCCCCATATCCACCCTGGATAGACCAATGCAAATCAGTTTCAAAGGAAAAGATATCATTGGTTCTTATAGAAGATTTCACACATCCACATTCTGCCGGTGTGTGAAAACCTCCTTAAGAGCCGATAGTATTCTTTTCCAGATTGAGAATAATTAAGAGAACAGGCCTTTACAATGGGCTCTAGTTTCATTCAAATATTCGAATATACTATATTTGTATTAATTTGACGACGATAAACTGTGTGCTCATACACGTAGGGGATAGGAAATTCACGAATGACGCATCATCACGTCTCAAATACTCAACTCGTAATTTTGCATAAAGACTCTTAATTCATCGAGGATGGTAACAGGCCTATTTTCAATTTTTCAAGATTTCAGTAGGTCAAGTTTTTATTTCGTTAAGTTTTTAATCAGACCCTTGCAAAACACAGGTTATCCATTTATTTATTAGGTTAGCACAAACATGACAATGATCGGAAAAGAAAAAAACAGGCTATTGCCCAAAACATCTTCAATTTCCCAATTGTCAAAATATTATACATAAGTTATGTTCATTTCAATATTTCTACCCCAAATCAATATCTGAGAATAAAAATTAGAATAAAACAAACAATTTTAAATTAGGATAGATTGATGATAAAATGTTCATGCTAGTTCATTGATGATCGTACAATTTCTCCATAGCACTAAAAATGGATTTTTCAAATCTCCAAAATTTACGGGTTTACTGCGTTTTCTTAGCCTCTTCAAGAATCAATCAACAATTATTGAGTGCTTTTTGTGTAGTTGAGAAGTTGATTTTGGGGTTATTATTCATATTGAATGAAAAAGACTAAGAAGTTGTCAAAAAACCACTGATTTATTGATAATTAGAAAGACCGGTTTCGGTTATTACACCACTAAACGTTCGAGTTTTATTTTATCAGAGATTGACAATGGTGTAATAACCCTGCATGCTTCCAAGAAGGATGTTCAAATCACATCTTATTCACTCAATAATTGAATGAAAAAGACTAAGAAGTTGTCAAAAAACCACTGATTTATTGATAATTAGAAAGACCGGTTTCGGTTATTACACCATTGTCAATCTCTGATAAACTAAAACTCGAACGTTTTAGTTTAACAGAGATTGACAATGGTGTAATAACCGAAACCGGTCTTTCTAATTATCAATAAATCAGTGGTTTTTTGACAACTTCTTAGTCTTTTTCATTCAATTATTGAGTGAATAAGATGTGATTTGAACATCCTTCTTGGAAGCATGCAGGGTTATATGGTAGTAGTTGAAATAAAAGACAAATATGTTCATTGATTTTTTTTATTTAAGTTGAGTTTTCATCACATATGAAGAACATCAATCATTAACTGTATCTTCCGTTTCAAATAATCAATAGCAAACAACAAAATGTAGTAGAACATTTCAGCTATAGTCATTATACTTATGCCTAGAAATGTATCCAAGTAGAAAACGGTGAAGTCCATCATCTTATAGTTATTGTATGTGAAGGTGCGAACTTTGGGATTTAGAACGACGTCCCTAAATACAATTTCAATGGTGTGTTTTTCATACAGATTAGAAATGAATGAATCAGTCTCCCCTCCGAAGAACCCTAAGAAATAAATGGCAGCTTGTGCCACTGACTAACTTTATTAAAAAATAACTCATAAGATATAACCTTGTAGTCTGTGTAGTTACAAGATGGCAAACAGTGACAAGAATCTACAAATTTCCTTTCACCCGTGTCATAATGAGTGGCTTTGGCAACATCCAAAGCACACGAGCTGTGTTCATCAGAGCAAATGTATGTTGATTCGTTGTGCGGCATGAAAAACAGGACACATCCACATTCTCTCAATGCCCTTTTGGTGGCGCACTCCATTAAACAATTTTGTCGCGTATAATATTGAAAAAAGTCCAATGCTCTCTCCGTTGTGTTGTAGCATTGTTTGGTGTATGGAACTTTGTACAGAAACTCGTTTTCATCTACAGGATATTTTATGATTTGTTCAGGTTCTATATGAATGCGAGAGCCTTTTAATGAATGGAGACGATGCCATCTCATGAATGGATTCGGAACTTCCCACGGATTGTGGATTGTAAACCGGTGTGAATTGTCTCTGCCAATAAAAAAGTCTCCAAAATGTTGCAATTTATTATAATTTTTTGGTGTAAGAACGATGGGGGAACTCGATGTCCCATTCTCTGTAAATGATGGAAATCCATGGATTGTATCAGTAACCCAACTGCCTTCTTTTGTGTCACGTTCCATTGAATCATTGCGTAAAAAATGACGTACTACATCCTTCCTGTAAATCTTTGAAGGTGGAAACATGTTGCTGGACAAGCAGTGTCCCCTGAACGTAAAAGTTAAACTTTTCAAGAATTCATCTACAAAATCTGATTCAATAGATAATCTCCCAGGCAGTGAGTCATCATGGAAAAACTGTTCAAGATTTGAATCAGGTATAACAAACCTTTTTTCACTTTTATTTGTGTATTTTTCAGCGGAACGTGAAAATGAGAACTCTTCATCAAATGTTTTCCCAGACATACCTAAAATATCTACTATTTTATATATCTCATCATTATAATGTGTCTTCAAGAACTCTCTAATTCCATATAATGAAGTACTTTTAATAGGGCCACATATGGTGAGAGCAGGAATAGGTAGGGTAGAGATACTTTGAGGATTATTTGCCAGTTCTATCGTCATGGGAAATTCTTTCCATTCATTTATTTTCATTGTGTAGATTGTGAACAATGAAATGATAAAACCGATGACGACTATGCACCAGTAAGCACGCTTGATCCAGTGTTGGTTACCACCAAAAATGTATTTCACCCCATGTAATGAAGTATTCTCCACAAAGTTCTTGAAATGGGGATTCACTGTTTTCCTTCTCCTCATCTGTCTCTGATGTGGAGTTCTTGAAGCCGCCTCTTCCATGAGTGTGATGATCACAATAAACTATTTACACACAGTAGATGATAGATCACTCAATTGAAAAGATATCTAAACAAGAACTAGGATATGGATCCTGCTACTTCAAACTGGAACACTCACTAGAATTTGCTATAACCTGGGCGTGGACCTGCAGTAGACTGCTAACAAAATTGGTATTAAGGCAGGCCCACTCCATTCACAATTTAATAATGAAAAAAGCTAATCCATAATCACCTTTCCCATTTCATTATTATTTTACAACAGAGATAATGTTATGGGTAATGCATGTAACTCATATTTCGAATAATCTTCATCTCCATAGGGATTCGCATGGAAAGGCTGATGTTTTAACAAGGCCACATTATCTAAATTGGATGATTTCATAAGTTATTCTGAGGTCGAATTAATTATTGAAAGTTGATTGTTTGTTTCACTAATTGCAAAAAAGTATAATAAGCAGGAGAAAGGTGTTGAACTATTACAAAGAAAGTGAACAAGTCGAAATGAATGTACCATAATATACAAGATTGAATACGATTACCGAGTTATAAAAGAAAAATTTGGAGAGAGATTCTAAAAACTAGATTCATACAATTATTTTGACAGAAATTTACTTTTCAAAGCTTTCCAACTGTTTCAATAATCATCAAAACAATAAAGACTTATCTATCTTAAAGTAAATTCAATTTTCTACAAAAAATGTCTTCACAACATTCACTGTAAATTGAACCGTTACCGAGTTATAAACGAAAAATTGGGAGAAAGTTACTATAAACTGGATGCATATTTTGACAGAAATTCACTTTTCAGAGCTTTCTAACTGTTCCAATAGCCATTGAAATGATCAATTTATGAATCTATCTTGAAGTAAATTAATTCTTTACAAAAAATGTCTCCACAACATTCACTGTAAATTGAACCGTTACCGAGTTATAAACGAAAAATTGGGAGAAAGATATTAAAAACTAGATACATACAATAATTTTGACAGAAATTCACTTTTCAGAGCTTTCTAACTGTTTCAATGATCATCAAAACGATAAAGATATATCTATCTTGTGGCAAATTTAATTCTCCACAAAAAATGACCCAACAACATTCACTGTAAATTGAACCGTTACCGAGTTATAAACGGAAAATTGGGAGAAAGATACTCAAAACTGGATTCATAAAATAATTTTGACAGAAATTCACTTTTCAGAGCTTTCTGTTTCAATAATCATCAAAACGATAAAGGTATATCTATCTTGTGGCAAATTTAATTCTCTACAAAAAAATGTCCCCCACAATATCCACTATGAATTGAACCGCTACCGAGTTAAAAACTAAGAATAGGGAGAAAGATACTAAAAACTAGATTCATACATTAATTTTGACAGAAATTCTCTTTCCAGAGCTTTCTAACTGTTCCCATAGCCATTAAAATGATAAATTTATTGATCTATTTTGAAGTAAATTTAGTTCTCTACAAAAAATGTCTTCATAACATTCACTGTAAATTCAATCGTTACCGAGTTATAAACAAAAAATTGGGAAAGAGTAACAAATTTCCGTCAAGTCAGACAAGAATATTATTTCCAGTTGAAGCTGGCTTGCTTTTGAAAGACGGCTGGAATTGAAGAATTGAACGCTCATGACATCTACCGGGAGAAACTGCAACTGCGTTCAGTGGAAAACGTTCATGGCTTAAGGTTTTTGTAAATTAAAAGGTTATTGTTCATTTAAACAATAAGTGTCATATTGAACAATTTGTAGAAAAAAAGTTCTGTAGTAAATTCCGATGACAATATCACTGATTTGATAGAAAATGAATCTAAATTTCATTGAAGAACATCGTTAAAATACGATCGCTTCCACTGGTCACATCTACAAATTTTGAACTAGTGTATTAAATTTGTTATTTATTAGATTGATAGTTGAATAAATTCATGATTAGTATGTAATGATTCATTATCTTTAAATATTGTTAAGTAAAGTTTTTTAATTTAGTGATCGGTAAACGTGGAATTTGAAGAAATCTACACTCATGTTGTAAACTAGAGCAAAAAAATCTGGTGTGGTGCACTCACACAACTTTCCTTGCTCATTGAACTATAAGCCCCATTCTTAAAGGAGAATAATTTAGGGGAATAACATAATGACTATTGGCAGCAACATATTTGAAACTACGATCAGACATGTATATTGTGTATATATAAGGCTAGTTACACACACATCGATTTTTGGTCGTACGATATTTTACCGTCACTATGAATTCTATCAGATTAAACGGAACTTGGCAAACATCATATGTTGAAATCATCTGTTCAATCTAATAGAATTTATAAGGACGGTAAAATATCGTACGACCAAAAATCGATGTGTTTGTAACTAGCCTAATTGTTTTCAGAGTACTTTTTCCTTTGTGTAAATTTTGGAATTCGATATTTTTTAAAATTCGTCAAAACAGCTGTTCTACAGATCAAATATCTCGACTATGTGTTATTTTTATGAACTGCTCTACCTACCTTCCTCATGCACGAGAAGGAGGTTACAAAGTCCATTTCTCAAGGATGGGGTGGACCCCCCATTAGTTTCCCAGAAAGGAGACTCATGCCAGTTAATGGAGCTGATAAATAATTATACAGGATATTAATTTGAAAAAAATCGGTCAAGTAATTTTTGAGAAAATCATGAAAAACATGCTTTTTTGTAATTATCCGCCATTTTTCTCAAGAATATTACGGAGCTCCTGCAATTTTCCCAGGAATGAGACTATAATGTCAGTCGATGGGGCTTATGAATAGTCTATCCATGGTATAAATTTGAAGAAAATCGTTAGAGCTGTTTTCGAGAAAACCGTGAAAAACATGGCTTTTCAGTGATTATCCGCCATTTTTCTCAAGAATATTACGGAGCTCCTGTAATTCTCCTAGAAATGAGACTTATGTCAGTTGATAGGGCTTATAGATAGCTATCAATGGTATGAATTTGAAGAAAATTGTTAGAGCCGTTTTCGTGAAAACCGTGAAAAACATGGTTTTTTTTAGTAATTATCCGCCATTTTTTCCGCCATCTTGAATTGAATTTTATTGAATTTCATATTGTCGGATCCTCATGGTATAAGGACCTTAAGTTTAAAATTTCAAGTCAATCGGTTAATTAGGAATGGAGTTATCGTGTTCACAGACATACACACATACACACACATGCACACACACACACACATACACACACACACACACACACAGACTAACACCCAAAAATCATGTTTTTGGACTCGGGGAACCTTGAATCGTATAGAAAACTTGAAATTAGGGTACCTTAATTTTTTTTGGAAAGCAATACTTTCCTTACCTATGGTAATAGAGCAAGGAAAGAAAAAAGAGCATGTTGTATGTTGGTACTGATTCGTTCATTCAGTTGGCAACAAGAGAAGGAAGCGCGGGCCAAGCCAGGGTGAATCGTTATGAGGTTATGTATGACCTGAACTGTTTTGTCTTCTTGTCTACATGTCTATTTGTGTAATTAATAAACAACTCGTCAAATTACTAATCGTCTACTTATTCAACAACACACAACACCCTGCTTATAGATGAGTAATGTTATTAGGCCCCAAATATTCCAGAGTCTCTTGGACGTACGTACAGAATTTATTTATTTCAAGTTTGTTTTTCGGCAATTCTTCAAAATAATATTTCCAATATGAGAATATTTCCTATTCCAGTTATAATAATGTGAAATATTTCTTCTATTTTCAGTTTTGAAGCATCTAAATTTCAAAATCTACTTTGTGAAAATACTTTAGGACTGAAAATTTTGGGAATTGAAGAACAACAAGACTTAACCTATTTCGGACTATGTGTTATTTAAATTTGTGAGAGGAATAGCACAAGGTTACCTTATTTTTCCTCTCCCTATCATTTTGATAATGTACTTATCGTATATATGAATGAGGAATAAAGAATGAATATTTTGCGCGTCTGAGTACCTATGCATTGCCTCATATGGGCAGCGTCTATTTCGCTCTCATAGTTAACCTCATGAGATACAATGTAAACGAGTGGAAACATGCAGTGCAACTAATAATTTTGGCATAAAGAGAGAGTAAAAAAAGTTTGAAGGTTGAGATTATGAATAATTCTTATCAACATAGATGTGAACTTTCACACAAAAAGTGATTCATGACAAACTCCATGAGAACGTATTTCTGTCTTTTTGAAAAAATAATAGCCTACCTTTTCGATTTTTTAAAAAAATACCCATAAAACTTCTTTTTTATCTAGGAAAACATCTACACAAAATATCCCACGTAGAGTTATCCCAAACATTTCAAACTCCATGCGCGTCAGAGAGATACTCCGACTCTGATTTGAAATAGCCAATGGGAAGCGAACATTAAGAATCTCTCCTGTTAGAAGCTCTCCCGTTTAAGATGTCCAGACATTAAAATAGCATACAAGGAGGAGATACAGGCTAATGGGCCCCCAGACATCTTCGTGACATCCAAAGGTGTTTTTTTATGAGAACTGAATGCCATAGAATGTAATCCTCACGGTGTCATAAAGATGGGAACGAGCAGTTGAACGGTAAATCACATTTTATTGCTACAAGGTTTGGCAGGTGCAATGGCGGACACTGTACTTTCATGTCTACCGAAAATCATTCTCCCGCAATAAACTGGGGAATCTCAGGGAAACTGGCTCTTTTGTAGTACCTGATTCTCACCGGTCTTGTAGGCTATAGAATACAGTCGAAAATATTGACAAAATGAGCCTCAGGAGTACCCCATGTTACAAAACTCTGTTAAACTGGTGGAAAGAAGATAATGAAAGGCGATTTTGTATATGTCAATAAAACTGGTTAACTGCATGATATTCAGTTGAGAAATTCAATTATTTGCTGAATCCATTTCCTGAAAACTATGTATTTTCCATTCTGTGTTGAAATCATGCTTCAGTTAATTTTTGAAAAGAAGAATTTGTTTGATTAGCTGTTCCAGTAGACTGTGAACGCGACCAGACTTCCGAACTATTTAATCATTATTTAACGAAAATCCTAAATAAATGCTAATTTATATATGATTATTATTTAACGAAAAACCTAAATTAAATGCTGTATATCACCCCGAAGACCTCTGCTTACTGCAGACATTGACAACAGGGCTAACAGTTAGATGGAAATTCGATGAGAACTACTATCCAAAAATTAGTTGTCAGCCCGGGAATCGAACCCGGTGCCTCCCAATTGCCAGTCAGGAATGCTTACCATTACACCAAACTGACAATCTCTGGATAGCAGCGCTCATTTTATACGAAGCCATAGCGGCCAACCAGTTACAGATGGAATTAAATAGAGAATGCATTTATTCAAATGCTAATTAATAAATAATTATTATTAAACGAAAATCCTAAATAAAAGCTTTTATTTAACTTGCATTCTCTATTTGATTCCATCTGTCCAAACTATTTCCTGCTTGTAGTTTCTGATTCTTCAGAAAGAATTTTCTCTGTAGAGGAAATTGGAAGTTTTCTCTCTTCCACAACCATACAGAAACGAATCCATCCGCCCCCGCATCAAACAACTAAGGATATTCTCTATCTGTACCTTTTTATTTATGAAAGGAATGAAATGATTTGGCACAACAATAAATGGTTATATTACTCCCGATAAATTGTTAAAAAACACAGTACGAAGAGAGATAGGAATTTCAATCGTCTTGTCCTCGATCATTCAAGCATTTCTGGTTTCGAAATACATGTAGCCTATTTCGGGAATTCCAGCAAAAGGAGCTTCTATGGAAAGTATTGAGCTTATCACAGATTCTGATTTTTATTGGAATTGAAAAATCTATAGTTTTAGTTATTCATTTATTCAACATTTTCAAATTCAAATTCAAATTCAAATTTATTTCTCAAAAAACATACACAATTATAATAATCTAATATTATAACATATAAAAATAATACAAGAAAAATACTATTAAATATATAAAATGATCCCAAAACTGCAGTATATTATTTTTTTATGTCCATCTATGTTTAAGGAGTAGCCTACAAGGTAAAACCTGTGCGTAGACCTAAGTTGCAGTAATATATTTATTCAATATAAACTAAGAAATTGAACCAAAAAAGAACAAAGATTAGTGGAACTTACACACAAATATAAGTTTGTAGATTAAATTAGATAAAAGTTAGTAAAACACAATAATTATTATTCTATGATAAAAAAAAACAAAACATAAAAACAAGAAACAGTTGGTGCTTAGAAGATTTTTTCTTCAGTTTTATTTGATCTTATCCATTCCTCAATCTCGCAATTTAGTTTTTTGCTCCGGCTTGTATTGGCAACAAAATGAGTAGGAACAAGATTTATTATCCTCTGTGATAAGTAAGTGAATTGTCTTCTACATACATTCAAATCCATCCTCTCTTGATGGAATGTTTCTCTAATAGGACGTAAATTTAAATTCAAGTTTCTTTCACGAAGAAGAAATTTATTTTTATTCTTCTTAATATATATTATCAAATTTTTTATGTACAGCTGTCGAACAGTTAGTACTTTGAATTCATTGAAAAGATCGCTTGTAGGATAAAGTCTGGGTTTGCCTAGAATTGTTTTAATAATATATTTTTGAATTATGAAAAGTTTTTCAAAATGTGTGTTCAAGGCTCCACCCCAAGCTCTTATTCCATATTGTAAGACAGCTTGTGCATAAGAGAAGTAGATTAATCGGGCTATTTTCAAGTTATTTAGTTCTCTAATTTGATGAAATTTATATATTAGAAATTTATTTTTAAACACATGCTGTTTATATGAATATTCCATCTCAGATATGGATCCAACAGTATTCCCAGGTATTTTACTCGGTCCTTTTTTCGAATTTCAGGACAAAAGCAGTGATTTGTTGATTGTTGACAATTGCAGTTTACTTGGTGTATTTTAATACTTTCTATTTCATGAGGTTGTGTTTGGGCATTGGGTGAGAAAGTCATGAATACGCTTTTAGAAGCATTTAAAGTAAGCAGATGTTCATCGAGCCAAGATTGTGCTACTCTTAGACCATTTTCTGCGCTAAGGCGCACGTCCTCCCAGGAATTGCCAGTGAAAGTGAGAGCGGTATCATCAGCAAAGGATACGATTGAGCAGTTCCCAATGTCAACTTTAAGAAAATCATTAATATAAATTTGGAAAAGTATTGGTGATAAAACAGTGCCTTGAGGCAGACCATATTCAGTAAGTTTTTTATTACTTGATAAAGTATTCAGCGTAAGTAGTTGATACCGTTCAGTTAGATAACTATTGAATAGTTTGAGAGGTGAGCCTCTGATTCCAAGGTGTTCCATCTTCTCTAATAATCTTGACTGGGATACAGTGTCAAAAGCCTTTGCCAAGTCTAAGAAAGTTGTTAAAGTTTTCTTTTTACTGTTGAAGTTTTCAATTATTCTTTCCAAAAAGTCGGATATTGCATCTTCTGTTGATATGCCACTCTTAAATCCATACTGATTTCTGTTGATAATTCTATGTTTATTCAAATAACTTACTAGTCTCTTCTTTATAATTTTCTCCATTATTTTAGCTAAATTATTTATTAAACTTATTGGGCGATAATTTGAGGGGTTTGATTTATCACCTGATTTATAAAGAGGAACAACTTTAGCAACTTTAAATAGTTTAGGAAAATAACCTACCAAAAAACATTTATTTATTATCATTTTAAGAGGCTCTACAATATAGGAAGCTATTTTTTTCAGACAGGCAGAACTCAAATTGTCTACTCCTGGAGAAGAGTTACTTCTGAGAGAATTGATTGTGTCTATTATTTCATCATTGTTTGTATCAGCCAAATAAAATGAATTGAATGAGGGGATTGACGAATCGGCATGAGTACGTTGTCTAGGGCTGTTATTTATTATTTTATTAGCATATAATTGACCTACATGCGTGAAATGGTGGTTTAGAGCTTCGGGATCTATATTGGGTATTTTTTTATCTCGTTTTATATTCAATAGATCATTGATACACTCCCATGTCTTTTTCGAATTGCCTCTGCTTTGGAGTAGTATATTATTATAGTAGTCATACTTCGATTTTTTTATCATGATGTTTAATGTGTTTCTGTAGTTTTTATATAGTGATTTGAGAAAGTTGTTTTGAGGCTGTTTTTTTAATTTCTGATGCATTTTATCTCGTTTTCTTATTGACGTTATTAATCCAGCAGTTATCCAAGGCTTGAGAGGTTTGTGTGGTACAATTTTTATTTGGGTTGCATTTCCAATCTCAGTGGATAATGCATCAACAAATAATTCAACAGCATTTTCAATATTCAAATCAAGTTGTGATGCAACCTCGGACCAATTGTACTTCTTAAGATTATTTATCAAATCATGGTAGTTTATAGATTTTCTAGTGTTAACACTTGGTTCAGTCCTACCAGTATTTTCTCCAAGACCAATGTTTATACAAGTCAGATAGTGGTCAGTAATACTTGTTTTCATTATTGATCCAATAATAGACTCACAAACATCATTTGTTTTTCTGTAAAATATGTGATCAATACATGATTGGGATCCGTTTATTTCTCGAGTAGGTTTATTAATGTAAGATTTAAAACCATTTGATGACAAAAGATTGAAATATTCATTAACAAAGTTTGTGTTACTGTTTATATCTATGTTTGTATCACCGATGATTATTATGTTTTGACTATTTTCATGTTTCAAGTAATCAATGCAATCATTCAGACTATTGAGAAAAATTTGCAAATTAGAAGAAGGTGAACGGTAAATAGTAACTATTGTGAATTTAATATTTTCATCAGGTATACTGACACTCAGTATTAGAGAATTACATTCGAGTATAAGAAAATTTATGTTTTCAACATTGAATGTGTTCCTAGTAAAAATACAAACTCCATCGCATTTATTCAGTCTACCTGGTACACTATGAATTGAATAATCATTCAAACTGTGATTAATTGTGCTATCGTTAATCCAAGTTTCACTAAGTGCTATAAAATCAAATTTAGTATCACAATTCCCTAGAATATATGCTAAGTTATCAAAGTTTTTATTCATACTTCTTATATTCATGTGACAAATATTCACAAATCTACATGGCTCAGTGGTATAATTTTGCGGTTTGAAATTAAAAATATCATCTACTTGAATTGTATTGTATGACTCAACTGAGATTTCATTATCAAAATTATTTATTAAATCATTCGTCATATTATAGAGTAAAAATAAATTTATCACAATAAGGTAAAAGGCCCCAAAACTAATCTGTTAAACAGTAGTGAAAAATGAGAGTCAATTGTTTTTGATTTGTGATGAGCCAGCAAAATGTTAAGGTTTTCGTATTTCTGTTTGAATGACACAATTTCGAGTTGGCTCTTAATAAGTGTAGTGATATAAAAGGTTTTTGACCTCTGCTCTAAATACAATATTTTATTGGCCATAGTCTGTTTTATCTATTAAACTTTGAATTGCTCTAATATAGAAGGGACAAGTTGTATCATTTACTAGATGTTTATCATCCTTTTTAATGTTCTTGCAATTGGCACATATAGGCGCCTTTGATTTGTTAGGGCAAGTTTTGTATTCGTGATTCTCTTGAGCACAGAAACCACAGATTGTGGTTTCTGCTTTACAAAATTTTGAGGTGTGGCCAAATTTCAAGCATTTGAAGCAACGAGTTACTGATGTGTAATCTTTGACTCGACAAGAGGTCCAATCTACATAGATTCGTCCCTTATTAATTATTTCTCGTCGAATATCAGGAGAACATTCGATTACCCAATGGGTGTACTCTCTCTCTTTCTTACCTACTTTAAATAATGGGTTGAATTCTTTATCAAATTTTTCTTTATTTATTGTGTTTGAGAAATTCCTGTTGAATATTTCTATACTTAAATCACTCTGGCTCAATTCTTTGGATACATTATATATAATTACTCTAGGTTTTTTCAACGAAGGAGTACTAATTTCTAAATCTTTATCATTAATTAGTTTGTTTCCTAGAACTTTTACCTTGTCCTCGGATGGGTCCATCACCAATAACACTCCACCTCCACGTACATTTACCGCTTTTTTTATTTTCAGTGATTTTTCTTTCGGAATAGTTTTTTTTAAAGTTTCTCTGACTTTGCACTGCTTTCACTATCACTTCCTGTTACCACAGCAGGCTTCACTATCACGATGTTCTTCTTCTCGGTTATCTTGCGCACTAATTTTTTTCCAGTCAATTGTTGCTGCTGTTGCTGCTGCTGTTTATTTATTTTAATTGGAACTTGCACTACTTCTGCAAATGATCTTGTAGCAGTAGTAGTGGGTGGCTGTCCTCTCTTGAAGTCCGATGAGAGCTGGTTTATGCTTTTTTCCAATGTGTCCAGTCTGCATAGAACTTCGTTCTTTTCTTTCTCCTGGGTTTTTTCCTCGTTTCAACTCTGGTTATGATCAATGCCAGCTTGTTGCACAGAGCACTGTATTGATCAAAATCCGCTCGAGATAGCTTTTTTTTCAAATGTCTCACTGCCCCATTTAATGAGCTCGGAGTAAAGATCGTGAAGAGTTCCCAAGTCTTCCAGTAAACTCTGGTCCATGATTCTGCTCGCATTTTGATCCTCCATGTTGATGAAGCTGCATCTCTCCGAAAACATTTACAATCAACGTAAGGACAAAGAAACAGACTACAGTCCAAAACTTCTTCCCATCCCAATTTCATAAAATAAATTGTCCAAATAAAGGTTATGTGCGATTTTTCAATTGTTCACTAACTTCTTCCACATTGAAACAAAACACAAACACTTGAAACAATTAATTTTGAATTTAGAAAGATTAAGATCCGAATTGATAACAAAATTCCTTCTACTTAACACTCAAAACTTAAAAAAAATTAATCCAATGGGAAGTCGATTGAACTTATCAAGAATATTATCCCTTTTGCATCCACATTCCCTCATCTGATCATGCTTTTTAAAATACTTTAATGATTTATACTCGAGAGAATTATATTTTGTACGATTTCAAAGATAACACCAGTTAATAATCAAGCGAAAACGATAAATGCCTCCAAACTTAGTATATCCATGCAAATTTGATCCGATTTGATCTCTTTCCTGATTTGTGCTCCTGAATGGAAGCAGGACTAATGTGTTTTTTTCTGAAATGACTCTTGATTTTAATAGCATATTACTTTGAATGATTGTACTAAGACTGGTAATCAATCCATTCACTTATCTTAAGATTCAAGATTCCACCCAACAATATATGTCAGAAACGACGTCCAAGTGTGAGTGGAAATAAGTTATAAAATTTCACCCAAAATGGATGTATTTTTGCGTTTTTGAATCTTTGAACGTTTCTCGATAATTTGATTATGATGCTTTGGGGATTATGAATAATTATTATGAAGTTGGCTTTGTCACCGCGCTAGAATCGTATTTGCTTAAAGTTGAGATACGCGCTTGCTAAGCTCGTTGGACAAGATATCACTTGAGAAGCGGATTTCGCTGAATATTCGTAATTCAAGTTTTTTTTAAATCTCTTCTCGGTGATTCGGAAGTTACTGAAACTGTTGTTACACTCAATATCCACATTCTATGATTCATTTAAATTATCAGGTATGTCAACCTTCAAAATTCAAAATGTTCAAATCATTATTCCTAGACCAAAGATCAATTGACGAAGCAGTGAGTTCATTCATAACCTTGACCTTTGGACAACATTAACATTTTATCAATATTTTTGGGGAGAAATAGTACATGCTCAGCCTAGTTTTTCCTCCAATGTCATAATTATATTATGATTATAGTGTTTCATACAATAAATGAATAAATAAAATTCCACCAAATTCGGATCATGCTGAGGAGGGTGAGAAGATGGAAATTGAATATAGAAATCACTCATAAATTTCTAAGTCAGGAATTGGACATTTTTAGAGGCTTTTGTGCTCCTTTAGGTTAATCGAAAACGACTGTCCAAAAATTCATATTCAGTGTTATGTGGAATCAGATCAGAAATTGTTCTCTTCTCGCACAATGAAAAAGTGAAATACGATTACTAGTAGTTCTGTGAACAGTAGACCTCGCGCAGTTATAAACCATATCCTCCTCTTATACTGTCCATCAGAGTAAAACCTGTCTGTATGTCGTGTCGGCGAGATATCGGTGTGAAAACGGCTAATGGCTGTTGAGTTTGGTGTATCGAAAATGTTAACATCGAAAGCTAATCTCCTTCAAGACATACTGGCAACAGGACAGCCCGAGTTCAAAGCAGAGAATGGTCGAGAGACAATACTATGTTATTTTAGTTATTAATTGTATGCGTTTTAGCATGCAATCAATAGTTCATAAAAAAAGCATTTAATGAGGCATGCAATTATTAGTCCACAAAGCAGCTGATTTTTCACCAAGTTACATTGAGATATTGAATTGCATGCGTCATGGCATGCAATTTATAATCCACTCGACAACTGATATATGATGAATAACTCTATAGTCTGATTTACTCTAATATTGGCGTATGAAGGAGGCTCCTTTCCCTTTTATATTATCCTTGAAATTCAAAATTTCCAAATACCTTGTATAAACGTCGACGCGCAATTTAAAAAGGAACATACATGTGAAATTTCATGAAAATCTATTGCTGCGTTTCGCCGTAAATGGGCAACATATAAACATATAGGGCCGGTTTCCGAGCTCGGGATTTGACTAAGTTCTAGACTTTAAGCAGCTGGAGTCAGGAAATTGGCTTTCCGAAACGGGGCGTAGTCGTAAGCTGCGTTTACACCAAAGTTATTAACAGAATGTTAATAACTTAATCCTTTTCGATTCCATTAGATTGAACGGAACTTGACAAACACATATGTTCATAATGTGTATGATTAGTTATGTTCAATCCAATAGAATCTATAAGGATTAAGTTATCAACATTTTGTTGATAACTTTGGTATAAACGCAGCATTAGTCATTGTCACAGTCACGTTTGAATTAAATTCCAAAAAACTAGAAAACTAAACACAAAATAAAATAAAGAGACAATAGTGTAAAGTTTCAACTATTTTGAATTATTTAATTTCGTCAAGAAAAAACGTTTGCAATAATTATAGAAATGAGAAATAGAAACTGCGACTAGTGTTATAAAAACTGCGACTACGCCCCATTTTGGAAAGCTAATTTTCTGACTCCAGCTGTTTAAAGTTTAGAACTTAGCTAAATCCCGAGCACGGAAACCGGCCCATAAACATTTAAACATGAAGAGAAATGCAAAACCGTCTACTTGAATCTTAGACCTCACTTCGCTCGGTCAATTATTATCAAACATTGAAGTAGTAGATCATGAAGCAAGGAGTGCTTGACCTTGTGATTGGATTTTACAGTGTACTCATTGAGATTGTTTTCTCATCTAACTGCAAAAAATTATTTCACATGCAAATTGAATTAGAACCCCATATCAATCATGTTTTTGAATGATTTTCGAGATGTCCAAGGGAATGCGACAGACAAAATCAGTCCAGCATTATCAATGGGTATCCCCAATTATTGCAAACTAGGCAAAATCAACGAATTCCATAAGCCATCATGATCAGCATAAGACAAAGAGAGGTGTATTGGAATTGGAAAAGTAAAACGTCCTTCGAAGATCTGCCCAAGTTGAACGTTTTCCATTATTCTTTGTCTATATTTCTGATTGTTCAGGAAAGACTCCAGGGATACTATGAATTTTCTATTTAATGTATCCTCTGGCATGAATAATATAACTCTATTTTTGATTCATGTTTGGAATAGTTCATTTTCGAATCGATTTCTTCGTCTAACAAAGGATAAATGTTTTGAAATATCTTAGATATACTAGTTTCGGTTGTTACCCCATCATCAGTCTAGTGGTGTAACCAGTAAACTGAAAGCTTGAACGTTGAGCAGTAGAATATGAATGAAAGAAGACCTCCGATTGACCATGAGCTGTTGTCTAATGGAGATTGAGGGTTGCCCGAGACCATATTCAGAATACTTGGGGCGTGTCTAGTCTCGGCCAATGACGATAAAGCTAAACGTTCATTGGTCAACAGCTAATTTTCCCGTACTGTATATTCTGCTGCTCATGTTATAAGCTTCCAGCTAGCTAGAGATTGATACTGTTGTAACAAGCAAATAATCTTTCTAAATTCAAAATTAATTGTTTCAAGTGTTTGTGTTTTGTTTCAATGTGGAAATTAGTGAATAATTGGAAAATCGCACATACCCTTTATTTGGACAATTTATTTTATGAAATTAGGATGAAAAGAAGTTCTGGACTGTATTCTGTTTCTTTGTCTTTAAGTTGATTGTAAATGTTAAATAAATAAATAATAAATAATTGAATGGTGGAGTGCTTCAAATAGTAAAAATAGTGGTTTTGAAAATAGCAGGTAGTTTTCATTAAATGTGAGTGATTTGGTTCTGTAATGAATTAAAATCTATGTGTTTATAAATAGAGTAGTTTAATAAACTGAAACATAGCAATTACTCAAAGTTAGTAGACAGAAGGTTGGTCACTCATCTATAGTATTTTAGTTGAAATGCAATTGGAGTGGGGGAACTGCAGCCGTGACGTAGGCTGTAGTACAGAGTAGGCAGAATATCGCATTCTTGAAAATCATACGGTGACGTATAGTCAAATTATATAACACTAACATTTTCTGACATGCAAGATTTAGGTTTCTGCTTTACAATAATTATCAAAACATTTGAATAATACAAGTATTTTGCCATATAAAAGCAAAAACCCCACCTCCTAACCTTCCCTTTCAAAACCTTAAGGTTTCTTCATCTTCTAGGTCGTGTTTATATTTTGTAGTTTGGCTATACATCAGATTGTGAATTTCGGGGATGAGATATTTTGATTCTCGTAGAACATGTGCTCGATACCAGCATATGTTCAGTGCATTTATATGAATGAAATTCTTCGGATTTATTGTGATCGGTTTATCGGATTATTGCACTATCGAATTATAAACTATTGGGTTTAGAGGAGCTAAAAAGGTGATTCCGGCCATACCGAAAATTGACGATTTTCTAAAGCATCTTATGGTTTCTTGGATTTCTCGAAAACTGTTCGATTAATAGCATTAAGATTACATGTTCACCTAGAGACCAATTTGTGTTTCTCATTAGGGAAAAGTACCAAAACATCACACACAACATAACTGTAACATTAATAAAACCAATGTTATTGGAAATGTCCAAAAGTTTTGTTTTCTCATAATCTATGGCACCTCAAAATCTGAGTTCGTTTTCTCATAAAAAGCAAAATGGCACTCACTGACTTACTCACTCACTCGCAGAACTAAAAATCTACCGGACCAAAAACGTTCAAATTTGGTAGTTATGTTCAGTTGTTGGCCCTTTAGAGGCGCACTAAGAACGGATTTGGAAAAAATTCCAAAGATACTCC
>NC_052511.1:360208-368380 GCF_014356525.2 Nilaparvata lugens
TGATTGTTATTATAATTTCTTCTTTCGTAATAAATTTTTTATACTTTTGTACTTCAGAGCAAAACTCGGTCCCCGATATTGTACACTATACTGTTCACTTGGTCTGGGGATAAATGACTGCAATAGATTGCATAAGGCCTGAAAAATTTCTGATTATTGAATTTTTATTCAAAATCCAGCAGCAGAATACGTGTTGCTTCATCCCATCAAATCTCCATATCATACTTTCTACCAACGCGCAAGCATATTTGAACTTCTCAACACTCCCTGTTTGCTCTTTAAACTTCTATTCGTCCACCTACATGAAGCTGAGAGAGTGGAGAGGAAACTCAAACGTTACTGGTCCCTCGAAGAAATATAACGCTAATAAAATTCTCATTTCAGCAACACCGGAGAAGGGAGCCACCATTTTCTTAACAGGAGACGTTCCCCTAGCTCCTGTTTCCTGCGCGATCCTTATTACCACATTTTTATAGCTCTGGTTGCCGGGAGCGACCCTCAGCTTCCGTTGTCATGGCAACAGGTCAACAATCCAAGATGGCCGCTGCGTTGCCATGACAACATCTCGGCAGGATCATCTTTTCGAAGATGGCTTCACATGTTTGGTCCAATCGAGCTTCTGGGTCCTTGTTGCCATGGCAACACCCTCCGAAATTCGGGATGCTTTGATGAGAATCAAGGATCTCCCTTGCTGTGAAGGTTCGCCATTATATATGGTAGCCATACAAAAGCGGTAACCATATTCAATGTACTGTATGATTATTGTACATGATTTCAATACAATTGTACATTACAGGATTGACAATATTAAAATTATACTATCAATGAAAAGGCCTACTTGTACTTATTGAAAAGCCTGGTAATTTTCTCATATATGCATCACGAAATATAATAAAAAAATTCGCAGGATGTAGGAGCTTGATCATTCATTTTACATCATGAGTTTTAGTTATGTTCGATTTATTTAGCCTATTTGTATAATATTTTTCTCTTTCAAGTTAAATATTCCTTCAAATTGTTGTTCTCTCGAATTCAATCAATTCAATTGATGAAACTGCAATAAAAATAAGATAAACCTAAGTTTATTGGTGACTGATTTCCGAAATAATATTGCATAGATAATAATGATGAGGTAAATAGGGTAGGAAACGTTCTACTCTGATTGTAGATTATATAGAAAATCATTTAGAGATCGCATTTAGTTGAGCTTGAATTTAACGATACAGGTTTGCATCAAGAGAGATCAGTATCAATTCGTAATAATTAAATCGTTGACTTTGGCCAAACCTAATGAGGCGTTTTTCAGACGAGTCTTCAGAACAGGAAGCTCTCCGATTGACTGATTATCAACTGATTCCTGGACGTCAACCCAATTAGCCAATCAGAGATCATCCTGCCCTGCCGACTCGTCTGAAAAACGCCGCATATGGCTTGACCGTTAGTTACGATATAATGGTTGGATTTTTCAAAATACAGTAGTTGTTATCATGATCAACTAATTATTATGATTCAAAATGTAAACCTCAAGGCATCGATGCATTTGAGATTTGGTATTACAGGAGGATATGAAGGATTACCATGATCGACGAAAATGTAGAAATGTATTCTCACTTATGACGGAGTTATTTCAGCAAAAAAAAAAGAATTTTCATATTTGGGACATGTAATGAGAGGTAAAAAGTATGATCTGTTAAGGTTTATCATGCAGGGATGGATAGAATAGAATCGGATAGAATAGAATAGAATAGAATAGAATGACTTGTTTATTTGTTGACGTGGCGAAGCTTGGACAATAATGTCCACTCTACCACTTAACCACGTCGTTAGCAAACAATAGAAAAACGTCGTTAGCAAGATTAGGGGGAAGAGAGGTGTAGGACTATGTAATTTGAGAGACTGATATAGCTCCAATTCAAAATACCTCTTCTGGACTGCAATTAGTAAAGTGATAATCGCTGTGATGATTTCCAACCTTCGATAGGAGAAGGAGCTAAAAGAAGAAGAATAATTGGTGAGCACCAGCCTTGTAATATTTATGTAATGTTGGTGACATCAACTTGCCAATGTTCTTATTATTGTTTGACATCTTGATGCAGAAATTAAAAATTATTTGTTTTGTTTTTTTCTAAGAAGTTGTTAAAATTAGCAGATAAATAAAATGGGTGTGCCTGCCACATTTCTGGCACATTTGATTAGAGATTAATCTATAATGTGCAGAAATATCCTATGGAAGTGCATTGTTCGTTACTGATATCGGTTGACTTTCAACTGATAAGAGAAATATTATTGATGGATTAAAATCGTGCTTCAATTTCCTAGTTATGCATTCATCAACGACTTTGCAAGATGAGATCACTTCAATCTTTCCTCTTCACTTTCATGCACATTATTTCAGATCTTGAAACCTCACTTTGAAGAAGTAGAAAGAGGAAAGAAGTTACAGGATTTTGATTTGATTGCACTTCTATTCAATGCCAATAAAAATGAATTGAAATTCCTTTGTTCAGATTATTCCTGCTCTTTAGTTTTTACGTTTCTTCTAAAGCTACACGACGAATCACCTCTTTGTGTTGCTACCGGGCACAAAAAAATATTATTTCAACTGTTATCAGGAGTTTATTGCTACCTGGATTACTGGAAGTTTAGATATTCGGAGAATTCATGTTGATAAGAAGAGGATTCAGAATACGATGAAGCAAGAGTATTATTCAGTTTCACATCTTATGTAGGAGAATGATCACTGGATCATGCTACTGGGATTCAAAGGATTTATCGAATTGTGATCCACAATATCCAATAAGAAGCTGAGAAAAAATCAGATCCTTTTATGGGATGAAGGTGTGACTCCTTCCAACATTGGAATGAAATCACAACATAAGGTAGACCTCATCGGAAAATTGAAGGTAGAGTCTCATTACAGATCTCAACTGTCAATATTGAGAATTAATATCAATATCCCAATATCTCAATATCTGTCAATTGTTCTTGTAAAAGAATTTCTCTGATCCATTTTGATAGAAAGGTATCATGGAAGAACGATGCATTTTGTCTTGTTATAATAAATTTAGTTTCTTCCAATTATAAGCAAGATTGGTCGAGGATATTATTAACATAATTGAGAATGAAAAATTTTCAAACTTCAGAATGACGAATAGGAAGGTTGTAGAGTTGAAAACCTAACAGAATTGATTTGAATAATATTGAGCAATTTGTACATTCAACTTTGTATAAACTTTTTCAACTTTGTACATCATTAGTTTTTGCAATTTATATAATTTGACAAATCTAGGCAACATTCAATGCTTACTGAATGCCTTACAAAAATAATTAATTGTTCTTCAATGATAAACGAATGACAATAACTAGCAATGCTGTTCGATTGCAGTTCGTTGACACCCTTCAAACTTTCCAAGTTTTGAACATAGCTTGGAATGGTCAGAAGAGTCTCTTCCAATTACTGAACTTCACTCATAAAAATTAAAAAGTGATGGAGATAATCTTTTTCAAACATTTAATTATCACCTGACACGCACGAACGAATAAGTACTGTGAAGGTACAAACAGAACGGACAGGACGAAGTTTAGCTTTCAATTTCGATCGATGCCACTAATCAGGTCTAGAGAATGAATTTAATCTCTAGTAAACCGAAAATCTCTGATTCAATATGATCGAGACTGTGCTTAAATGTGATCGAGACTTGACTGTTCACTCCCATGCTTTACTATAGATTGCGAGCTTGACCTGAAATCAGAACCAAACATTCTGTTACCTTATTTTTTCTCACCCTATCATTTTGATGATGTACTCTTATTGTATCAATCAATAAAGAACTGGTCTGTTCGTATTCTGGAGGGGACTATACAGAATGTAAAGAGTGTTATTTTTCGTGGATTCTTTTACCCTCAGGCACACGAGAAAGCCACCTCTAATGAATTAACACAGGATAAAAAGGACGAAATTAGTGCTGAGGTTGATAAGAATCAACCAATTCTATCAGCTGTCAGCTGGTTTGATTGTATTGCATACGGAGTGATCTGTGGTCTAGTGGATAGAGTGCTAGCGTAGCAACAACCTATAGATCCCGGGTTCAAACCCCAATCAGAGCCAAAAGTTTTTGAACAGGTCACTCCCGTGTTATCGGATGGGCACGTTAAACTGTCGGTCCCGACGTGATGTGTATAGATTTCAGCACGCTATCGACCTTTCATAGCTATATCTATCAAATCTATATCAATGACTCCAAATAATTCTATTATTGAAGAGCTGCATAGTTTCATCGATCTTCACCGCGACTTACTTGTTCTGTTCGCACCTTCAGTGCCGGTTGCACAAAAGCTGGTTGAATCTTAATCATGATTAATTTCACAAGAACCAATCAAGGAAGCCAGTTTTTTGAAAAAAGGTTCTCTGATTGGTGCTCGTGAAATTAATCACGATTGTAATTTAACCGGCTTTTGTACAACCTGGGATTAGACTTTACACTGCTTTTAAGTTTCAACTTTCAAGTGGTCGCCGTCTAAAAAGGACCTTTTAGTCCCTTAGTTTAGTTTTTTACTTTAAGTTCCAACTTGGACAAACAAAACTTAAACTTAAAAATTTTAAACTTTAGGGACATCTTAAGGTGCGTACAGGTTTACGCGCAGCGAACATGAGCAATTCATTTTCAATCAGCTGATGCCAAGCTTTTTATATCTGTATATCTTACCGTTTCTGTAAAAAAACAGATATAATCAGCTGATTAAAAGTGAATTGCTCATGTTCGCGGCGCGTATATCTGTACGTACCTTTAGACTTCAGATCATAAATCCTCAAAAGTCGCAAGGATTAATGATCTATCAATATATCAATAGGCTAAGTTATTTTATCAATTGATACAAAACTTATCATACTCTCCTACCTTTATCGTAGTCCAGATCCCTCCGCATCGATGTGTAGAAGCAAACTGGATCACCTGATCAACTGTTGACCCTACCTGTGATCACTTTACCCCTACAAGTTTCAAATTTCCAAACACTCAACAAAACAAGGTGACATAAAATCTCATGCAGAAACGAGGATAAGTCTAGGTGACTCCACTAAAATGAGACTCTACAAAAGTTTTCCACAATACTGGAACGGATTGGGTGGGTTTAATGCCATTTTCATTACTTTATAACCACATCACACAACAAAGCTGTGCTATATCGTATCACATGAAAGGGTTTCTAGAAATCCTCAAGTTCGCCACCCATACTTTTTGAGGAAGACACATTTTATTTACAAGATCCAAGTTTATTAGTTGCCGCGTAACAATGTAACAGCCAATAAATGAGAGTCGTAATTAGTTTATGGGGACATTCATCTTATTCTAATAGCCCTCATTCATTTTTGTTACTCGTTCCTCCTGTCAACATTTTATCTCTTTCTAACATTAGCTCGCTCAAACTTTTCCATCTCTCTTGGAATTTCACAGTACTCAAACATTATATTCTCATTATCAAATTGAATTGATTGTTGCACAAACAACAGTTTTTCATTTCTATTATTGCACCTAGTTAGAGACTTATAAGCTATTCTATTTTGACTTAAATCAAGAAGAATATTGTTCAAGAAGGTCTGAGCTATTGGTTCAGCCTCCTATGTTGCTTGAGGTCTAAATTAGATGAAAATTACTCTCCAAACATTCATTATTGTTATTAAGCATTATCAATATTACTTGATTACTTTTTTGTTGTCAATGTTCTTTCTATTCAATTATTTTATTCTATTTCTTTCAATTTCGTTTAATAGCAACTTAACTCTTCCAACTTGTACTCTTTTGTTCTTGTAAATGTACATAATATTAATTATTATAAGTAATTATTATCAAATATTAATTATCATAAGTAATTATTATATAATTACTTTTCAATTGAACTCACTACTGGCGCTCAAGTGTTACTTTTGCCAGTAGAGCCAAAATTTTATTATTACTATTATTATTATTATTATTATTATTATTATTATTATTATTATTATTATTATTATTATTATTATTATATTATTATTATTATCAATAGTTCCCTAATTTTGATGTATGTATTTTAGTCAAGTGCAGTAGCATAATTATATTTATTTTTTGTAAAGTTTTTAAAGTTAAATAGATTCAATATCATCTAATATACCTTCTATATTGATTGAGAACTAAATTAGATGAAAATTACTCTCCAAACATGTATTATTGTTATTATTATTCAAATACTATTATGACACCTAATTAGAGACTAGCTATTCTATTTTGACTCAAATTTAGAAGAATATTGTTTGAATAGGTATGGGAACTATCGGTTCAAACTTCTATATTGATTGAAAAGTAAATCAGATGAAATCAACTTTCCAAGCATTCATAATATTATGATAGATATTCAATAGTCATAATAGCTAGAAGGATCATTGATTAAATTGATAAGAAATATTTAAAAGTTAACTAAATAGAACTCTGAAGTTGACGTAACTTACATTAACTTATTGTTCAAATACAAATTTTCATGAGAGTTTAGAATTTTCCAAATTGGCTCGATGAACAATAAATAATTCAATTGAATACCATTCCTAAGATGATAAAAGTATCTGCAATTAAGCAATAAGAATTTTCTAACGATCTGAATATTTCCAGACTAACAGTATGAATATGCGTTACCAGAATTTTTGATTGCTGCAGTAGTATTTCTTTATGACATGGCTTGGTAACCAAGCTTGAAATTAATGCAAATGCCATCAACTCTATCAAGTCATAAAATAGAGCCTTGAATGATTAAAGTCTTATCAGGAGGGTCTTCTTCTCTACTTCATCGCTATGCCAGTAGAGATCTCTAAAAGTCACCCTAGGTTTTTCCGATGGAGGAATCTGGGATTAAGATTAACGATTGGAGGGGAAATGACTTGCCTACCATCAAGAATGGAATGAAGTATTTATTATTTCCTAAATATTTAGAAGCAAAGATAGAATAGAATTTTCCAGACCTGTGATTTATTGAAGAGTAAAATAAATCCCAGAATTGTGTCTAAAAATATACAATCCTTATAATTCCCATTTATTCCGATATGATTGATTCGATGATATTTCCAATGACAAAATTCCACCTCAAGGTATATTTTAAATCACAACTGTATTTCATTGAGAATATGAGAATCCTTCTGTGTTTTTGTGAAAGACATTAAATTTATATTGTATGAAAACGACTTTATATTGTCAAAACCACTAATAATTAAAACAATCTGAGATAATACTCTCGGTTGTTAGAACATTATCAATCTGTAGTAGACTGAAATCTTGAACATTGAGCAACAGACTATGATATAGTGAATAGTATGGATGAAGCCTTACGATTGGCCATTAGCTGTCAACCAATGAAGGTCGAGCTCGACTGTCATTGGTCGAAACAGACTTGTCCAGCCCAATTATTTTAAATATGGTCATGAGAGGACCGTTGAACCAACACAAAGAGACGAACTTAGAAAACTAACGGTACCAAAAATTGTACCATTCATCCATTTAATGGATAATTATGAGTTAGAATAGATGGATATACTATTTTAAAATCAGTTAATTAGAAAACACCAACACTAAAACAGAATATAGGAAGAAAAATAACATCTCGGACAAATAATTTCATTTTATGTTCGCATAACCATATTTGGATAACTAGATTCGCCATTTTTGGTCATTAGCCTCGGCCAATGACAGTAGATATCAACCTCATTGGTTTAACAGCATATGCCATTGAAGGTTTCGCCACACTAGGGTATTCACAACAAAACCAGCTAAAGTGCTAGTTGATAACTCTGGATTGTGAACGCCCCATCTAAAACCATCTGCTTTAGCTAACTGCAGTAGCGATCAAGCGGATAATTTGTCTAACTCAACATTTATATATCTCAAAAGTAAGATTATAAACATATTACTGCCGTTTTAACAGAGATTGCTACAGTTAGTGGACTCAAACCTGCGCTATCTGCATATCTCGTCTGTTAATTTTTTCTAACGTACCAATATAGCATTGTGTTAACAGAGACTCAGCAAATAGCTGGATTAGCGAATAGCTTGACTTAGCCAGCTAACTTCAACATTGTGAATACCCATAATATATATTCAGATTATGCTAGTCGTGGGTTCTAATCTCCTGAAGTTATTGTCTATAGCGTTTTGGTAA
>NC_052511.1:368480-390841 GCF_014356525.2 Nilaparvata lugens
AATCAATAAAATATCACAGGCTGAATACTATTCTCTAAATTCTGCAGCACGAAACGTTACCATGTGCTTTCATTTTTAAGATCATATGCATCCATTTGCATGTAGCTGCGATATCAGCTTGCTAATACTTGTCGACTTGGACAATTCCATTTAAATTAGATTCTTAAAAACGGCTTGATAAATTGACAACTAGTAATCCAAATATATAAATTAAATTCTAGGGTATCTAATAGATTTCTTTGTAATGAATATATATTTTATCTCAGTGTACGAGATTCGGCACCTGACGGAATAAATAGAGCAATTCATCTAGTGAATCAGAGCTACAACAAACTATCGCAAATTATATTGCATTATTCCATACTTCTTTGATTTATAGAACTTCTGATATGTAGATTGACTCGTTATTTTCCAATAAAATACCTTTAATACTACATTTACTTGCGCAAGTATTTTTTACTATATTCTTAATTTATAAGAGAACCTATTGGACGAGCTAGCTTTGATTCTTATTTAATTTCGAAGCACTGAGGGCGCCCTATCACTATTTCAATATTTTTCACTCACATGTCGAAATTTTCTTATGAGCTGCTGATGTCGATCCAACTCCTGGTGGTCCTGGATTATTGTAGCCGGAGTCGTCTCTTCCAAGGGGTTACAAATTATTTAAAAATGAAAATGACTTTTGCCTTATAAGAGCATCACAAAGTCTTATAAGAAATTTAGTAATTCAATTTAACTTCAATTTATTACAAGATATAGCAAGGTATTACGCTCTATAATTTTTAGTGACCTCTCATGGTGGCATTTGGCAGGCGAGTGTGGTTCTTGTTCTCAATTTTACAATTCTCATTTCCGATTTTCAAATTTGCATAAAATTTGAATATTCTAGTCCTCCGCCATTCAAGGCTCAATAGACCGTGCCAAAATATTAAACTATCACTTATGTTATATATATAATAATTTCTTTGCCTTCGGGCCATATCCAAAACATAGACTATACAACAATTTTTTCATAAACTCTATTTATTTGTAGAAATATATACAAATATTTTTGAATCGGCTCACTATTGCCGCCTATCAATTGCCATTATTTGATTGGTGCATGCAAATTATTACAGTATTCATGCGCCTGGTAACCTCCTACTCCTTAATACATTTAATTATTTTTATTGGGTTTTTAATATGCTCTCTACATGCTAATTAATTTTTTATATGTTATTATCTGTTTCATACATCATAATAATTAGCCACGTGAGACCTTAAGTTCCTCAAATTGCATACTGTTTTGCCACAATAAATTTCTGCCAAGGTGTTTGGTCAGATTCTACGTTGTATGGCTCGGTCAATCGTTAGGTCGCCGATCACCAAATGTTTATGCCTAACCTCAATTTTCAATATTTTATATAATATTATATATTAGCAAAATTTATTTCCATTCCTCTTAGGCTGTTGTACTGTTTAGCCAGGACGTCTGATATTATCTAATCTTTATGTTATCTCTTTGGCGATATAAGCCAATTACTTCACTTGGACCTATGAATATTTCAGCTAGGGATTTTTATTTATCTATCCAAATTACAATATGTTACATATGTTTTATATCATGGACATTTAATTACAATGATATCATATTTTATCAAGCAAGCAATTTCTGTATATTTTTTTTGGGTATTAATATATTTCCAACGGATCTCGAAAACGGCTCTAACGATTTTCACGAAATTTGATACATAGTAGGTTTATGATATAAGAATTCGATTGCACTAGGATTCGGTGCCCCGATATTAAATAATGAAATATTCATTTTCGCGTGCTCTTGACGAACAACCCCAAAACGAGAATCATCATCCAGCGGTCACCCACCCCTACTCACGTGTGGCCCAAAATTTGGCAAATATGATTAATCAGCTGAATTGCAGCTTGTGACAAGTTTGCAACAGAACAGCGCAAAAATTAGCTTTCGAGCCGCACACTAATAACTGACGCGTCTCCCGTAATCGTGACCTGCATTTATGTCGTCATTAAGTGATGTGCACGAGCTTCGTTATCATCTTCACTCTCTTTAGTCCCCACTCTCACTTTCACTCTACTATCCTTTGCTTTTCTTTCTCTTTCCACTTACCCCCTCCAGTCGATTCGCTTTCTCACTTCATCTACATCTACTCTCACTACTTTTTTGTGACTGCTACTCTTAAACAGTAAGTTCGTCCTTTTTCCATTATCATCCCATTTTCACTCCCACGAATAGAATCCACTCTTCGCCAGACTTTTCCACCACTTTCAACTCTATACCTTCAAATCCTCTACTCAATTCAATCCTCATCAGCTTCTTTCTTACTTATTATCATTCTCACTATTGCTATTCTTCTCACACAATTCTTTGACTACTCTTTACAACACTTTCATCATTCTATAACACTTCATACATTACCTTCCTTCCTTCTTACCTTTCAATTTTTCTGAATTGTTCTTCTGATGAAGTTTGAAAAATAATTTAATTTTTTTCGAGAATAACAATTTGATCATTTTCAGTTCATAATTTCTTAAACTTCATTTGTTTATTCAATTTAGAAGTTATGCGGTCAATTTAAGATTACTCTCTTTCTCTTTCTCTCAATCTTTCCACTTTACAGTCTCTTTCTATCCATGTTCTATTAATTTCTTCTTCCTCTCTCCTATCTCATTCCTCTTCACTATACCCCACCTTTTTCTACTCATTTCACTCTTCATTAACTCTTTTCTCATTTCACTATTTTTATTCTCCTATCACCTTCCCACCATCTTAATCCCTATTTTCACCACAAAATCTATTCTACTTCACCAATTCTCTCTTCTTCCACTATTATCAATATTCTCTCCATCAAAGCTCTTTCTCAGGCTAACTGCTTATTCTCCCAAAATTTACTCTTCGCAACTAAATCAATCTGATCTCTACCAATATTCTCTCACTATCAATATTCTCTTTATACCCGCTATCTATCCCAAAATGTGCTCTTTCTCGCTAAGTGTCTCACTCAATCCACCAACACAATCCTCACCATCACCACTCTTTCTCTTATAATCAACTATTTTTTCAGCAACTGGCTCCTTCGCAATATATCAGCTCTCTTCTCATTTTAAACGTCCTCTTTCACCTGAGTTACTTAACTTTATATGTTTCTCAAAATGTACTCTTTCTCGCCAACTATCTACTATTCAATCCATCATCTCTTTTATCACTAACAATTCTCTAACATCACTCTCTTCTTCAAAATTTACTATTTTTAACCGATTATCTCCTACTCAATTTACTCTTTCCCGGTGAAACTGTCTCCTTCTCAATTCACCAACACTCTTTATCAAAACTCTCTCTCTCTCTCTCACGGAATGCACTCTTTCTAGCCGCCTACTATCAGCGTTGCGCATCTTGTCAGATTAATCGCATTGATATTCGTGGCGTCGGTCCACTGATGAGCGTTTAATTGATGATTTATGCGCTTTGATGAGGCCAGCACACCCCCTACCCCTGCCCCCCACAACAATGTCACAATCACTGCATTACCCTCTTTACCACCCAAACACCCCCACACCACCAGCAATCGCTGGATGTGGCCTATCGCCTATCGCTCTTTCAAACACAAAGTGCTTTCAGAGATCGTTTCCGTGCGAATGCATTACTTGGATTCGTCATTAGTTTATTATTTATGCTCCTCATTAAATTCACTACCTACTATGATTCACAATATTGTTTGGTGTCAACTTCGATTGAATTGCTTCATAAGGTTCTATCAAGTTTAAAGAGCTGTAGAGAAAGTACTATATTTGGCTAGTGGAACTCAACATAAGAGTTCTTCAATGTACAAAATATAAATAAAAAAATGCATGTCATAAAATAAGTGCTGAAATAATTTTTTTCTACAAAGATTTTGTGATCCTGATAGTATTTTAGCTTCAAACTACTTCAGAATAGAATAAGTGTCAGAGTTCAATTTTCACACCTTAATTCGCCTTATTAAGGTGTGATAAGTTGAACCTATACTTGAGATGTGATTGACGTTTTTCGTAATGTGATAATTTGCTAAGACAAATGCAGTATCTATTTAATTCAATCTAAAATCACGAATTATAGACTTGAGAGGAGGATGCTGGGTTCTGTTTCATAGAACTCGAAAAGTGTTTTGAAACGGTAACAGAGCTATGAGTAATTATTGTGCACTCCCTAGACAAGCACCTCTTTGAAACACCCACAAGTCGTTCTATGTGTATCTGGTGTGTGCAAAAAATTCTCACGGTTTTCTATTACTAAGTGATTTATAAACATGCCTTTGATCTTGGAATAACCATTGAGTATTTGAGACTGGAACATGGAACTCAAATAGGTAATAATCATAATGAGTATTTTGGGAAAATAAGGAGTTTCAACCAATAATGATATTGTGGGATGTGGGATAGAGTTGGTCATGAATAAATTAAACTTGAAATGAACTATTGTACAAGATTCCTGAGACGGTGAAATTCCAATAGAATTCAGATGCTTTTTTCCTGAAAACGTTATATTATTATGATAGAACTATTGCTCAAACACTTCTTGAACCTAAAGGATAATAATTCCTCAACTTGCAATCCTGGAGAATGTTATTAAATTCATTTCATGTTCAAAGTGTAGTTTTATTCCAATCGTTCTGCTGTGTGGAAAAAGCCTCAAAAAGGAACATTGGAGAAGATTTTATTGGATAGGTCTTGTCTCTTCATCTGAAAAAATGTATTGCAATGATTGATAGATTCTATATAATAAGAGAGAGTGGGGTTGTGTTTGTTCGTGTGTTCGTTTGTTTGCATCAAAACATGTCAACTTGTGGATTGCATACTGGAAAACGGGAATGATTCAGATCTCCAAATTTTGCACATAGACTCTGAAAATATCAATCTCGTGCAACTTGAAGCCCAAATTCCAATTCTCCTTCTAGATTTTTCTGTATTAATGTTCAAATTTCATCAATGGTACATATGATTTCATGAGAAAATCACCAATTCATATGGTCGAAATTAAAAAAGGAACATCAGTTTCTATTATTGCTTTCTATCTGATACCACTTAACCTCAATAATATTGTTTTGATAATTGATAATTAATAATGATTATTATTTTTATTATTGACCGAGCAAAGTGAGGACTAAGATTCAAGTCGACCTGCCAAGTCGGCTCAAAGCCAGGTTAATGTTTAAATGTTTTAATGTTAATCTGGCTTTGAGCCAAGTTTGCTCAAACCTCTGTTCACACGACACCACCAACTTTAACACAAACCTGTATTATAAACTAAACCATATATAAATTCTATACGAAGTCTTTGGAGTGTTTATAAACTTGAGATGAATAGTAGCTCAAGCCTCCTCCTACTCTTCCTCCCTCACCACGACCTCATCCTCCACCACCCCTCAACCACCACCACCACCTCCACAACCCTCCACCCCACCTACTCCTCCTCCTCCTCATCCTCCTCTTCCACCTCCACCTTCTCCTTCACCACCTCTTCCGCCTCCACCTCCAACTATTCCTCCTCCTCCTCCTCCTCCTCCTCCTCCCCCTATTCCTCCTCCGATACCTTCTCCTTCTCCACCACCTAACGCGACGAAGTTGTCATTGCTGATCATATCGATGATCTTGAAGAGCAGGTTACAAACTTAGATTTACCAATTACTGATCAATTTCATTTCCATCCAATCTCAGAAGAAGACACTTTCAGAGCAATTCAACGTATTCATAGTAATGCTACGGGTGTAGACAAAATTCCCATTGAATTTATCAAAAAGATGTTATTTGCTGTTTCACCAACCATTACATACATTTTCAACAAGTCACTTGAAGAAGGCATTTTCCCTGAAAACTGGAAGTTTGCTCTGGTTCGCCCTCTAAATAAAGTTCCATCACCCAATACAGTTGAGGATTTCAGACCAATCAGTATTTTACCTGCATTGTCCAAAGTGCTAGAAAGACTCATTCATGCTCAAGTTGTAAAATTTCTAGACAACAATAGTAAGCTTCATAACTTTCAATCAGGCTTTAGAAAATTCCATTCAACTGAGATAGCTCTGCTTCGTGTCACTGATGATTTAAGGTTAGCTATGGACCAAGAAAAATGCACCATCCTCACCCTATTTGATTTTTCTAAAGAATTTGATACTGTTGATCATACAGTCCTTATGAATAAGTTGACTATTCTTGGTTTCAGTCACAACTCGTTAGTTTGGTTTAAATTCTATCTATTAGGTAGGAAACAATGTGTATCTGTCGGTGACAAAAAGTCTACTTGGAAAACGTTATGCATGGTACTCCAGGTTCAATTTTAGGCCCTCTCCTCTTCACTTGCTAATGACCTTTCTTCCATTATCAAATTCTCCAGTTTCCATACTTATGCAGACGACCTTCAAATCTATTTAAGCTGTCCCATAACAAAAATAATGAAACAGTTGGAATAATGAATCAGGATATCAATTCGATAGTGGAATGGACAAAGAAAAATCGCCTCAAGCTTAATCCCATCCAAACACAACCCATTATAATTGGATATTCTCGTCTTATAAACAATATTGACCTTGAATCGATTCACAAAATTAGTGTAGACGGTAATGACATTCCTTACTGTAGCTCAGTTGAAAATTTAGGCATCAATATGAATAATACTCTTGACTGGTCAGAACAAGTGAACAAAACTTGTAAAAAGGTATTCTCAGCCATGCATGCATTAAAGAAAATGCACGATATTCTCCCTAGAAACATTAAATTATTATTGGTTTAATCTCTCATCTTCCCACATTTAATGTATTCTAATTCTGTTCTTAACGATATGCAAGGCACTCTGAATGATAAACTACAGCGGTGCCAAAATATTATTGTCTACGTTTCGTCTACTCTCTCCAACGATCACATGACAACCATCCCCCACCCATCCCACAATACAAACCTTTAAACCTGTTATAGAAGAATTGTATATATATAAATATAGAGGTTGGCAAGCCTGTCTTGCTTGTGATTGTTCTTGGTATTTGGAGCTCTTCAATTTTTACAGTTTTTTAATACAAAGTGTGGTCTAATTGTGTTTTGTGTGTGATAGTCATGGTGTGAAAGGTAGGAACATTATTCTAAGTATCAATATATTCGAATTGCAAGTAAGTTTTACGGATATTGATAAATCAAAATCGTTTCTTCAAGCCAGGCTCTTGCGTTGTTTGCGTTGAAGACAAGCTTCAATCTTTTATCACTCCTATTCCTGCGTTTGTGTGTTTACTTGTGTATTTACTTGATTTCGGCGCAAATAATATACCAACTGTTTCAGTGAAAATACCCCCAAATTTGGCCCGTACTGTATAAAGGACTGCTCTGTAACGTTGCCTATTATTTTTCGACTCCTCGGTGAGCCGTCTGTTCGTAAGACACAGTAATAATCACTGATCTGCCTCAATAATTTTTGGTACCTAACGGAATTGCCTATCTGTTGATAAGAGATATAAGACAGTGGGTCAAAAGCTCAGCTGTTGCATTTTTGTTTCGATCCTTACACAAACAATTCAATTGATTTCGGTCGACCACCGTTAGAGTTGAGTAGAAGCTTATTCACTGCATTTTCTTTGACAGTTATATTCATAATGGCCGTAAATATGGAAAGTTTAACAGGGATTCTCGAAAAGTTCAAGAGTGAAATTATCGAAAGTACTAAGCAAGTCATAAAGCAGCAAATAAATGAGTTAAATTTGAAAACTATCATATCAGAACAGAATAGAAAAATTGAAGCGTTGAGAAAACAGAATGAAGAATTGAAACGTGACTTACAAAACCAAAGTCATTTATAAACAATTGAAGAGGGAAAACAATTTGATTTTCTATGGAGTTATTGAGTCTGCTGGCGAGGACGGAGATCAGGTAATGAGAAAGATTATGGGCATATGCAATGGAGTAGTGAAAATTGAACTTAAAGCAAGTGATGTAAACGCTGTTAGAAGACTGGGAAGAAAATCGGATTCCAAGAAAAGACCAATTATCCTATCTCTAGTCTCGGGATGTAAAAAAATAGTATTTTGAGAAACTGTGGTAGATTAAAAAATTCAAAGATTTTCGTTAGTGAAGATCAAGATAAAGAGACAAGAGAGAGGAGAAGAGAACTGAATGAATTCCGAAAACGACTCAGTGATACGCATAGTGTTAAAATGAGAAGAAATGGTTTGGTTGTGGATGGGAAGTTTATAAGATATGATGTCTTGAACACGGAGTACAACAGGAAGCCAGAGGAAAGCTGTCTACTGGAGGAAGATCGCCAACTAGGGGGGAATTATAAACCTGATGAAAATCGTCGTCGAAACAAGAGGAAAGGAGAGAACCTTCAGAGGCAACCCCGAAACAGGAATCCCAATATCACGCATTTTTTCGTCTCTCAGGAGATACAGAGCCCGCCAATTAGAAACAGAATGGAAAATGAATACCCTGAGCACATGAATAAAAAGGAGAACGATGCATTAGCGATTAGTATATTGGCGTATAATGTGGCAGGAATTGTAAATAAATGTAACAACAACAACGCCTTTTTCTGCTTTATCAAAAATTATGATATTTTCTTGCTGTTCGAGACATTTGTTTATGATGAGGAAGTGTTTAAAAAATTGGAAATGAAGTTTGATGAATACGAATTGATCTGGATTCCTGCGGTGAGAGCGGCACGTCGTGGTAGAGCGAGTGAGGGGAGAATTTATGGCGTCAGGAGGGATAAGGTCAAGAATGGGATTATAAAGTTTGAATCAATACTCAATTGCAATATTTTCGAACTTAATGTAGAGTCTCATCGATTTGTCGTCATTCCTACTTATCTAAATTGTAATAAATGGATGGATGATTTCATTGGTATGTGTGCCGTGCTATGAATTTAGAAAGTTAATTTTGAATTTAGAATTTAGAAGCACACACAACATAGCTTAATAAACGGGATTCTTGATAAACATACCCAGTGCTAGAGAATGGGAAACCAGAAATGACAAGAGAGACAACGAAATAGAGAGAAGATATCAACTATATTGTCACCTCTTACAGTTAAATTCAACAATTAATAGAACAAAAGAAGTTACATCACGAAAACCGATAATAAAATTACTAAATTTAGAAAGTTATCTCTGATATAGATAATTCGGTAATAACCTACTCTGTATGCTCTACATTGCAAACGTTTTTGATTGAATCATAAGAAGCTTAAAGGACTCTAATTTCAAAAGAAGAATTGAAAATTATCATAGGTATGTCTCAGAAGTTAATCATAAATAACAATAAATATTTTAAGAAAAGATCCACATAAAATTCAGGAAACTCTTAGTACATTAGTTTAGAACACACTTGGAAACTTTAAAACACTATCAAATATTAATGATCCCCAATAATAACTATTCTGTATCTTTATATCATGAAAGCTGCAAAGACAAACATTCCTCAAGTATCACATCATGGAATACTACCTTGGAAAAAAACAATTCAAAAATATATGTCATCAAAACAAATTTAGAAAAGGTTAGGGTCCTTGAAACTTCATTTGATCCTTTACAACTTTAAGATGAAATTATTTTAAAACATTAATTTAATCAATAAGGGACCTTTAAAAATTCATATACTCATTCAACTTTTAGTAGTTTAGAAGATTATAATTATTTATAAATTTAAAGAAAACTGAAATTCCCAGCTGGATCCTTACAGAGAAAATATGGCCTCACATTTCAATGTAAAGATACAACCGAAAATCTATTACTCAAACCAATTAATAAAATTAATAATCTATCTATCCCAAATAATATCTTAAAATTATGATTTAACAAAAAGTCTAATTCCGCACGTTTTGATTGATTGAAAGTCTGTCGTCACTAAAACCCATTTTGTCACATCCGGAGTTCCTGGGACGTTCGTTTAATTTGGAAAAAAGTTGTTACCTCAAAGCCGTTTCTTCAATTTGAATCTAGGCTCGGTGATCGAGCTCTACACGTCCAGATGGACAGGAGACAGCATACCCCAAGCTTCTAGGACGGCCATCGATTCAGAGGCGTCTCAGCGGCTTAAAGACACACGTTCATGAACCCGTGAATTGATGGATTCGTACGTTGATCCCATACTTGATGTTCCTGTACTTACACCGCTGTTAGAATAAAAAAATAAACTAGGATAATACAAATTAACTTAACTTCAGTTATATAATAAAATAAACCTATTTTAGGTTATATAAAACTCAAATCAATACTTATTACTTTAAAACATAAATAGACATTACCTACTTCAATCTCTTGATTTAATAGAATAGAATTTATTTGTAATCAGGGTAATCCCATAATAGGCCTACATAATTCACAAGTTGATTGAATTACTTTTCATAACAAGGTATTCCGAGTATTGTTGTTAGTTTAGTCAGTTCTCTTACGTAAATTACATTTATGGTGTAATTTAAAAGAATAAATTACATGATAGGTGTTTCCTAAATAATCAAGAAAGCTTTTCATAAGAACCAAAAGACAATAAAATCTATAACAAAAATACTGATAGAACTTATAATAATATACTATAAACATCAGTCAATTTGGATTTAAACAACAGTGATTGAAATTTAGGTTAATAGCTTCCTCTTCAAAAATAATTTAAAATCAGAAATATCATTCTCAATTCCTTCTTCAGAATGGTACTCTACATTTTTACATATTACACTCAAATGTATCTATCACAACAAATTTAACACTCTGATGGAAGCTTTCATCGATAATCATTTCTTTAATTATTATTATAAATCTATGATGTACCTTTAGTAGCGGTTATGGGGGGAAAACCTCCATTGTGAGGTGACAATTTGATACTCTCTCTCTTCTTAATTAAAGCAACTACTGAGGCGGAAAAAAAACCAAAAATGCTACTGGAGCCAAATACTAAAAAGGCCTAAAGCTGGCATGGAAGCCATGATTAACACAAAATATTGATCAGACTACATTTTGTACTGCTTATGACGGAGGCCAGACGCTGAGTGAATGCACTTCGCTTTTCTCGTATTGGCGTGGACAGCTGCAAACGGCCTCACTAGATGGGAAGCCAACCAACACCAACTGTGATTGGTAGCCACTATTCTCTAGAAAAATTTCCACCAATAGAAAGGAACGTTACAACTACAATTTAAGATACATTCTCCCACCAAGTGAAAGCTATTTTTCCTTGACAGCTATAAATTCCTTGCCTTATAAGGTCGTGAACCAGACTGATATTCTAGGAAAATCATTGATCTTCCCAGTACCACAACTTCTACACACACACCTATAGAGTCGACACTACACAACGCAGAAAAGCAAGGGTCATGAACTAAGCTGTTGCTCCAGAAAATTGATGTTATTCTTAGGATCATAGCTTCTACGCACACACTTACAGAGTCAACACAACACAACGCCGAAAAGCAAAACAGCAAAATCCATTTTCACAACAGGCTAACTTCTCAGGCTAATTCGCATAATTCTCATCACTTACAATTGTAACAATAAATATTGTTACATATGAGAGATTTATTGGTGGAATGCAGCGATCTCGAATTGGTGGTTGTAGGCGATTTTAACGGTAGGGTTGGCAACAGGCAGAGGAAATCCTATCTGACTCCCTGGTATCCTATGCTGTGATAGGACTTCGAAAGATGCAGTTATAAATTCATGTGGAAAGGAATTGTTGTCGCTGTTTGACGATTTTGGTCTGGTGCTACTGATGGTCGGACGAGGAAGGATGCTGGCGGCGAAATGACGTATATGGGGGCACAAGGCTCCTCAGTCATAGACTTGTGCGCAGTCTCTCTCAACGTTCTGCCTGTCATCGCTTCGTTTGAGGTGATTCCTGAAATTTTCTCCGACCATCTACCAACAGTCACAGAAATCTATTTTCCAGGATGTACAGGAACAACTTCAGACAGCTGTCCAATACCGATTCGTGGAAAGTTGCAGTGGAGGCCGGGAAATGAGCAAAAGTATCGCAAGGAGCTTAGTTTTCTAGTGAGGGAACGACAGAATGGATCGACCGAGAATGACCTTAGATATTTGCTAGCCTTGATTCATGAATTTGCGCCTACAGATCTATTAGATACTAAGATAGAGAATAAAGAACCGTGGTATGATTTGGACTGTGAGCGGAAAAGGAGAGAGTCTTTTGCTCTCTTGAAAGCTTTTCGAAAAACCAAGTCTGAGACTATTAGAAGCAGATACTTAGAAACTAATGAAGCTTTTAAACAGTTATGTTTAAGAAAAAAGAAAACGTATTGATTGGCATTAACGGAGAAGTTTAAAACAGTTGAAGATTCAAGCGAGTTTTGGAAACTGGTGAGATGTTTTAAAAAATGGAGCTTCAGAGTTGGAAATGATATCTCACTGGAGGACTGGGTACATCACTTTGATAAACTATTAAACCCAGTTCTAACTGCAAATAGAATACTGTATGCTGGACCATACATCTTGGATGAAATTCTGGACACGCCAATTGTTTTGCAGGACCTGAATAAGGTGCTTGCTAAAGCCAAAGAAAATAAAGCGCCTGGTGAGGACAGAATTACAAACGAGTTTTTCAAAAATGCTCCCACAGTCTTTTTGGAGAAATCAACAGACGTTTTCAACCGTTTTTTCGACTCTTCTGACTTCCCTGGTTGCTTCAAGGAATTAATTATCTATCCTATTCACAAAAAAGGAGACAGCAATGAGCCAGCGAACTTTCGAGGAATATCATTCTGCAATGCAGTGTATAAACTGTTTACTGGAACCTTGCTTGACAGGCTGGAGAAATGGATGACACAACACCAAGTCTTACGCGAATTCCAGGCGGGCTTCAGGAGGTCTTATTCCACCATAGACAACATATTCAATATCATGAGTATTGTCAACATCAAACTATGTGGTCGTGGAAATAAAGTATATGCCTTCTTTGTCAACTTCTCAGCTGCTTTCGAAAGGATAGACAGGCAGGCGCTGTTTTACAAATTGTCAGTACTAGGAGTATCCTACAAGATGCTAAATGCAGTTCGAAATCTGTATGATTTGTCAACAGCTAGATTTTGGGGGCATCAGGGGCTGTCGGGAAGATTTGAAACACGAACCGGCGTGAAGCAAGGCTGCCTGATGAGTCCCTTGCTGTTTTCTTTATTCGTGAATGATTTGGAGGATTGGCTGGATGGTGTCACGATGTAGATCGTAACTAGAGAAGTTCCTGTTCCCTTCTTTCCGCGACCAACCCTGTTTGGCAGTGCGAAAGCACGGCCCCTCTTTCCTAGAAGAGGGAAACATTCCTCCAAAGCACTCAAAACCCTGTTTCAACCCCCAACCCGAGCGAGGGTGGTTGACGGACGCCCCACCAAGACTCCCGTCCCCTGCCGTGGCCCTCCCCAGTCGCCGACTGAGTTTAGCCGGCCCAGAGCGACACTGGGAACTCTGATAGAGATGAGTGTGGGCAAAAATCTACTCAGAAGATTGGCGCCCAACGTGGGGATTTTTCTTGGCATTAAGTTGAGTTAATTTTGTTAGGTTGGCACCAAGTTGAAGATTGAAATGCATTTATCGCGGAAAAATTTATTGGGCACTGCTACTTCAATCAGAGCTATTCCTGGGAATATTATATTACTAGCAGTGCGAAAGCACTGCCCCTCTTTCCTAAAAGAGGGAAACATTCCTCCAAAGCACTCAAAACCCTGTTTCAACCCCCAACCCGAGCGAGGGTGGTTGACAGACGCCCCACCGAGACTCCCATCCCCTGCCGCGGCCCTCCCCAGTCGCCGACTGAGTTTAGCCGGCCCAGAGCGACACTGGGAACTCTGATAGAGATAGGTGTGGGCAAAAATCTACTCAGAAGATTGGCACTTTGTACACCCAGGAGTTGCTGGAGTCTCCATCAAACTCTGGAGACGTCTCCTTGGGTATTTCTTCCGGTCTGGAACATGCAGTGGCCTCCGCGACTGGTGGCCACAAAGCTGCAGCTCCTTCCTCTTCCTGACCTGTGCCAGCTCCGCCACCGATCCTGTTTAGACCGGCGGCCTCCACCATTGTCCTCCGGTGGTTTTCGACAAGAGCTCTCCTGAGCTCTGCCATGGTACCTGTTGTAGGTAGCCCTGCTGATGCTGCTAGATCCACTGCTTCATTCCGGTGGAGTTTGTAAATCCAGGACACTCCTGGATCGCTGTTATCCTCTCGCGCCTCCTGGTCTCCTCCGGCGCGATTACATTTCTCTTCTGCACTCATTGCTGCTTTACTCCTCCTGCCTTGGGCCCCACGTTGGGCGCCAATCTTCTGAGTTGATTTTTGCCCACACCTGTCTCTATCAGAATTCCCAGTGTCGCTCTGGGCCGGCTAAACTCAGTCGGCGACTGGGGAGGGCCGCGGCAGGGGATGGGAGTCTTGGTGGGGCGTCCGTCAACCACCCTCACTCGGGTTGGGGGTTGAAACAGGGTTTTGAGTGCTTTGGAGGAATGTTTCCCTCTTTTAGGAAAGAGGGGCCGTGCTTTCGCACTGCCAAACAGGGTTGGTCGCGGAAAGAAGGGAACAGGAACCTTGCAGTGTTAGTCGTGAGAAAGGGCCTCGTGTCGGGACTAAGTCTTAGTCCTCGGACACCGGGTGTCTTCCTGGGGTCCGGATCGGCCGCGGAGTTGCGGGAACTGCTTTTCCTGGCCTTCCCAGACGTCCTCTTGCGATCCCGCACTGGACTAGTGCGCTGCGGCGTCCGGCACTCTGGACTTTCCTAAGTCCTACTGGCCGGGCACCAGCTGTCCTCCTGGGGTCCGGATCGGCCGCGGAGTTGCGGGAAAGGCTTTTCCTGGCCTTCCTAGATGTCCTCTTGCGATCCCGCACTGGACTAGTGCGCTGCGGCGGCCAGCACTCTGGACTTCCCTAAGTCCTACTGGCCGGGCACCAGCTGTCCTCCTGGGGTCCGGATCGTCCGCGGAGTTACGGGAAAGGCTTTTCCTGCCTTCCCAGACGTCCTCTTGCGATCCCGCACTGGACTAGTGCGCTGCGGCGGCCGGCACTCTGGACTTTCCTAAGTCCTACTGGCCGGGCACCAGCTGTCCTCCTGGGGTCCGGATCGTCCGCGGAGTTGCGGGAAAAGCTTTTCCTGGCCTTCCCAGACGTCCTCTTGCGATCCCGCACTGGACTGGTGCGCTGCGGCGGCCAGCACTCTGGACTTTCCTAAGTCGTACTGGCCGGGCACCAGCTGTCCCCCTGGGGTCCGGATCGTCCGCGGAGTTGCGGGAAAGGCTTTTCCTGGCCTTCCCAGACGTCCTCTTGCGATCCCGCACTGGACTAGTGCGCTGCGGCGGCCAGCACTCTGGACTTTCCTAAGTCCTACTGGCCGGGCACCAGCTGTCCTCCTGGGGTCCGGATCGTCCGCGGAGTTGCGGAAAAGGCTTTTCCTGGCCTTCCCAGACGTCCTCTTGCGATCCTGCACTGGACTAGTGCGCTGCGGCGGCCAGCACTCTGGACTTTCCTAAGTCCTACTGGCCGGGCACCAGCTGTCCTCCTGGGGTCCGGATCGTCCGCGGAGTTACGGGAAAGGCTTTTCCTGGCCTTCCCAGACGTCCTCTTGCGATCCCGCACTGGACTAGTGCGCTGCGGCGGCCAGCACTCTGGACTTTCCTAAGTCGTACTGGCCGGGCACCAGCTGTCTTCCTGGGGTCCGGATCGTCCGCGGAGTTGCGGGAAAGGCTTTTCCTGGCCTTCCCAGACATCCTCTTGCGATCCCGCACTGGACTAGTGCGCTGCGGCGGCCAGCACTCTGGACTTTCCTAAGTCCTACTGGCCGGGCACCAGCTGTCCTCCTGGGGTCCGGATCGGCCGCGGAGTTGCGGGAAAGGCTTTTTTGAATTGAATTTAGGGCTCATTTATTCGACGCTCGGCTATCTTTCATCGAATCTGAGGGGTCAACGTTCAAGCCAGCCACTGGCCTACCGCTCAGCGATGCTGCGCATCCTCTCTCCCCTCCCTCTCGGTCACTGAGGGAGGCTCGAGAAAGGCCAGCAGGAGGCAGTCGAGTTCGGGAGAGCCAAGTCGAGCGGTCGAGAGAGGTGAGAAGGAAGCAGCGAGCAGCTAGCAACGTCACAGTACGTCTTGTACTAAGTGAACTCCGATTTCTTCAGCGACCGGGAGTTGTGTTGAGGCAAAAGACGATTAGCCTCCAACACGGTGAACTCCACTGCTCTACACTCGTTTGGGGCGAGTGTTGAACGACATTTAACCTGTTTAGACGACGGCCTACCAGTTTCGACCAATGGCGACACGTCAGGTTTGGTCGAAACCTGACTCCCCATTGGTAGACCACCAGTGGGACATCGAGGCGCAAGAGGACATCTAGGAAGGTGTGGAAAAACCTCTTCCGCGACTCCGCGGCCGATCCGGACCCCAGGAGGACAGCTGGTGCCCGGCAAGTGGGACTTAGGAAAGTCCAGAGTGCTGGCCGCCGCAGCGCACTAATCCAGTGCGGATCGAGAAAGGACATCTGGGAAGGTGTGAAAAACCTTTCCCGCGACTCCGCGGCCGATCCGGACCCCAGGAGGACAGCTGGTGCCCGCAAGTGGGACTTAGGAAAGTCCAGAGTGCTGGCCGCCGCAGCGCACTAATCCAGTGCGGGATCGAAAAAGGACATCTAGGAAGGTGTGGAAAAACCTTTTCCGCAACTCCGCGGCCGATCCGGACTCCAGGAGGACAGCTGGTGCCCGCAAGTGGGACTTAGAAAGTCCAGAGTGCTGGCCGCCGCAGCGCACTAATCCAGTGCGGGATCGAGAAAGGACATCTGGGAAGGTGTGGAAAAACCTTTCCCGCAACTCCGCGGCCGATCCGGACCCCAGGAGGACAGCTGGTGCCCGGCAAGTGGGACTTAGGAAAGTCCAGAGTGCTGGCCGCCGCAGCACACTAATCCAGTGCGGGATCGAGAAAGGACATCTGGGAAGGTGTGAAAAACCTTTCCCGCAACTCCGCGGCCGATCCGGACCCCAGGAGGACAGCTGGTGCCCGGCAAGTGGGACTTAGGAAAGTCCAGAGTGCTGGCCGCCGCAGCACACTAATCCAGTGCGGGATCGAGAAAGGACATCTGGGAAGGTGTGGAAAAACCTTTCCCGTGACTCCGCGGCCGATCCGGACCCCAGGAGGACAGCTGGTGCCCGGCAAGTGGGACTTGGGAAAGTCCAGAGTGCTGGCCGCCGCAGCGCACTAGTCCAGTGCAGGATCGAGAAAGGACATCTGGTAAGGTGTGGAAAAACCTTTACCGCAACTCTGCGGCCGATCCGGACCCCAGGAGGACAGCTGGTGCCCGGCAAGTAGGACTTAGGGAAGTCCATAGCGCGAGCCGCTGCAGCGCACTGATCCAGTGCGGAAGCGAAAGAGGACCTCTGGGAAGGCCAGGGAAGGCCTTTACCAGAGCTCGGCGTCCAACCCGGACCCCGGGAAGACACCCGGTGCCCAAGGACTAAGACTTAGTCCCGACACGAAGCCCTTTCTCACGACTAACACCGCAAGGTTCCTGTTCCCTTCTTTCCGCGACCAACCCTGTTTGGCAGTGCGAAAGCACGGCCCCTCTTTCCTAAAAGAGGGAAACATTTCTCCAAAGCACTCAAAACCCTGTTTCAACCCCCAACCCGAAAGAGGGTGGTTGACGGACGCCCCACCAAGACTCCCGTCCCTTGCCGCGGCCCTCCCCAGTTGCCGACTGAGTTTAGCCGGCCCAGAGCGACACTGGGAACTCTGATAGAGAAAGGTGTGGGCAAAAATCTACTCAGAAGATTTTCTTCTGAGGATTTTGGCACACGAACATGGTGCCCAAGGCAGGAGGAGTAAAGCAGCAATGAGTGCAGAAGAGAAATGTAATCGCGCCGGAGAAGACCAGGAGGCGCGAGAGGATAACAGCGATCCAGGAGCGTCCTGGATTTACAAACTCCACCGGAATGAAGCAGTGTGAAAACACGGCCATGCAGGGCGAAAGCCCGGCACAAGCAGTGCGCGAGCACGGCGAAGCAAGGCAGTGTGAAAACACGGCCATGCAGGGCGAAAGCCCGGCACATGCAGTGCGCAAGCACGGCGAAGCAAGGCAGTGTGAAAACACGGCCATGCAGGGCTAAAGCCCGGCACATGCAGTGCGCAAGCACGGCGAAGCAAGGCAGTGTGAAAACACGGCCATGCAGGGCGAAAGCCCGGCACATGCAGTGCGCAAGCACGGCGAAGCAAGGCAGTGTGAGAACACGGCCATGCAGGGCGAAAGCCCGGCACATGCAGTGTGCAAGCACGGCGAAGCAAGGCAGTGTGAAAACACGGCCATGCAGGCGAAAGCCCGCACATGCAGTGCGCAAGCACGGCGAACAAGGCAGTGTGAAAACACGGCCATGCAGGGCGAAAGCCCGGCACATGCAGTGCGCAAGCACGGCGAAGCAAGGCAGTTGAAAACACGGCCATGCAGGGCGAAAGCCCGGCACATGCAGTGCGCAAGCACGGCGAAGCAAAGCAGTGTGAGAACACGGCCATGCAGGGCGAAAGCCCGGCACATGCAGTGCGCAAGCACGGCGAAGCAAGGCAGTGTGAAAACACAGCCATGCAGGGCGAAAGCCCGGCACATGCAGTGCGCAAGCACGGCGAAGCAAGGCAGTGTGAAAACACGGCCATGCAGGGGGAAAGCCCGGCACATGCAGTGCGCAAGCACGGCGAAGCAAGGCAGTGTGAGAACACGGCCATGCAGGGTAAAAGCCCGGCTCATTGCAGTGCGGAAGCACGGCGTTTCCCTTGCAATGTTATTTAGGTTCTTGGAACCTGTCTGAGGTATTGTTCACCTCGTTTTTTGTGTTACCCGCCCCTCCTGGCAGTGCGAGAGCACCGCGACTCTCATCTGCAGTGCGGAAGCACGGCGTCCTCGGCAGTGTGGAAACACGGCAACTCTGCAGTGCGGGAGCACGGCGTCCTTTTCGCGATGCGATAGCATAGCGTTCCTGGCAGTGCGGAAGCACGGCGCCCTGGGCAGTGCGAAAGCACGGCGTTCCTTTTGCATTGAGCAAGCACCGCGTCCTTATTTTTGCAGTGCGAGAGCACGTCGACTCATTGCAGTGCGGAAGCACATGAGAAATCAACAGACGTTTTCAACCGTTTTTTCGACTCTTCTGACTTCCCTGGTTGCTTCAAGGAATTAATTATCTATCCTATTCACAAAAAAGGAGACAGCAATGAGCCAGCGAACTTTCGAGGAATATCATTCTGCAATGCAGTGTATAAACTGTTTACTGGAACCTTGCTTGACAGGCTGGAGAAATGGATGACACAACACCAAGTCTTACGCGAATTCCAGGCGGGCTTCAGGAGGTCTTATTCCACCATAGACAACATATTCAATATCATGAGTATTGTCAACATCAAACTATGTGGTCGTGGAAATAAAGTATATGCCTTCTTTGTCAACTTCTCAGCTGCTTTCGAAAGGATAGACAGGCAGGCGCTGTTTTACAAATTGTCAGTACTAGGAGTATCCTACAAGATGCTAAATGCAGTTCGAAATCTGTATGATTTGTCAACAGCTAGATTTTGGGGGCATCAGGGGCTGTCGGGAAGATTTGAAACACGAACCGGCGTGAAGCAAGGCTGCCTGATGAGTCCCTTGCTGTTTTCTTTATTCGTGAATGATTTGGAGGATTGGCTGGATGGTGTCACGATGTAGATCGTAACTAGAGAAGTTCCTGTTCCCTTCTTTCCGCGACCAACCCTGTTTGGCAGTGCGAAAGCACGGCCCCTCTTTCCTAGAAGAGGGAAACATTCCCCCAAAGCACTCAAAACCCTGTTTCAACCCCCAACCCGAGCGAGGGGGTTGACGGACGCCCCACCAAGACTCCCGTCCCCTGCCGTGGCCCTCCCCAGTCGCCGACTGAGTTAGCCGGCCCAGAGCGACACTGGGAACTCTGATAGAGATGAGTGTGGGCAAAAATCTACTCAGAAGATTGGCGCCCAACGTGGGGATTTTTCTTGGCATTAAGTTGAGTTAATTTTGTTAGGTTGGCACCAAGTTGAAGATTGAAATGCATTTATCGCGGAAAAATTTATTGGGCACTGCACTTCAATCAGAGCTATTCCTGGGAATTTATATTACTAGCAGTGCGAAAGCACTGCCCCTCTTTCCTAAAAGAGGGAAACATTCCTCCAAAGCACTCAAAACCCTGTTTCAACCCCCAACCCGAGCGAGGGTGGTTGACAGACGCCCCACCGAGACTCCCATCCCCTGCCGCGGCCCTCCCCAGTCGCCGACTGAGTTAGCCGGCCCAGAGCGACACTGGGAACTCTGATAGAGATAGGTGTGGGCAAAAATCTACTCAGAAGATTGGCACTTTGTACACCCAGGAGTTGCTGGAGTCTCCATCAAACTCTGGAGACGTCTCCTTGGGTATTTCTTCCGGTCTGGAACATGCAGTGGCCTCCGCGACTGGTGGCCACAAGCTGCAGCTCCTTCCTCTTCCTGACCTGTGCCAGCTCCGCCACCGATCCTGTTTAGACCGGCGGCCTCCACCATTGTCCTCCGGTGGTTTTCGACAAGAGCTCTCCTGAGCTCTGCCATGGTACCTGTTGTAGGTAGCCCTGCTGATGCTGCTAGATCCACTGCTTCATTCCGGTGGAGTTTGTAATCCAGGACACTCCTGGATCGCTGTTATCCTCTCGCGCCTCCTGGTCTCCTCCGGCGCGATTACATTTCTCTTCTGCACTCATTGCTGCTTTACTCCTCCTGCCTTGGGCCCCACGTTGGGCGCCAATCTTCTGAGTTGATTTTTTCCACACCTGTCTCTATCAGAATTCCCAGTGTCGCTCTGGGCGGCTAAACTCAGTCGGCGACTGGGAGGGCCGCGGCAGGGGATGGGAGTCTTGGTGGGGCGTCCGTCAACCACCCTCACTCGGGTTGGGGGTTGAAACAGGGTTTGAGTGCTTTGGAGGAATGTTTCCCTCTTTAGGAAAGAGGGGCCGTGCTTTCGCACTGCCAAACAGGGTTGGTCGCGGAAAGAAGGGACAGGAACCTTGCAGTGTAGTCGTGAGAAAGGGCCTCGTGTCGGGACTAAGTCTTAGTCCTCGGACACCGGGTGTCTTCCTGGGTCCGGATCGGCCGCGGAGTTGCGGGAACTGCTTTTCCTGGCCTTCCCAGACGTCCTCTTGCGATCCCGCACTGGACTAGTGCGCTGCGGCGTCGGCACTCTGGACTTTCCTAAGTCCTACTGGCCGGCACCACTGTCCTCCTGGGGTCCGGATCGCCGCGGAGTTGCGGGAAAGGCTTTTCCTGGCCTTCCTAGATGTCCTCTTGCGATCCCGCACCCTGGACTAGTGCGCTGCGGCGGCCAGCACTCTGGACTTCCCTAAGTCCTACTGGCCGGGCACCAGCTGTCTCCTGGGGTCCGGATCGTCCGCGGAGTTACGGGAAAGGCTTTTCCTGGCCTTCCCAGACGTCCTCTTGCGATCCCGCACTGGACTAGTGCGCTGCGGCGGCCGGCACTCTGGACTTTCCTAAGTCCTACTGGCCGGGCACCAGCTGTCCTCCTGGGGTCCGGATCGTCCGCGGAGTTGCGGGAAAAGCTTTTCCTGGCCTTCCCAGACGTCCTCTTGCGATCCCGCACTGGACTGGTGCGCTGCGGCGGCGGCCAGCACTCTGGACTTTCCTAAGTCGTACTGGCGGGCACCAGCTGTCCCCCTGGGGTCCGGATCGTCCGCGGAGTTGCGGGAAAGGCTTTTCCTGGCCTTCCCAGACGTCCTCTTGCGATCCCGCACTGGACTAGTGCGCTGCGGCGGCCAGCACTCTGGACTTTCCTAAGTCCTACTGGCCGGGCACCAGCTGTCCTCCTGGGGTCCGGATCGTCCGCGGAGTTGCGGAAAAGGCTTTTCCTGGCCTTCCAGACGTCCTCTTGCGATCCTGCACTGGACTAGTGCGCTGCGGCGGCCAGCACTCTGGACTTTCCTAAGTCCTACTGGCCGGGCACCAGCTGTCCTCCTGGGGTCCGGATCGTCCGCGGAGTTACGGGAAAGGCTTTTCCTGGCCTTCCAGACGTCCTCTTGCGATCCCGCACTGGACTAGTGCGCTGCGGCGGCCAGCACTCTGGACTTTCCTAAGTCGACTGGCCGGGCACCAGCTGTCTTCCTGGGTCCGGATCGTCCGCTGAGTTGCGGGAAGGCTTTTCCTGGCCTTCCCAGACGTCCTCTTGCGATCCCGCACTGGACTAGTGCGCTGCGGCGGCCAGCACTCTGGACTTTCCTAAGTCCTACTGGCCGGGCACCAGCTGTCCTCCTGGGGTCCGGATCGGCCGGGTGCGGAGAAGGGGGAAAGGCTTTTTGAATTGAATTTAGGGCTCATTTATTCGACGCTCGGCTATCTTT
>NC_052511.1:390941-442327 GCF_014356525.2 Nilaparvata lugens
GATTGAACAAAAGTGGATGCCAAAGGGACTCAAGTGACAGTTTTTCATTTTTGGCATTTATTATGCTATGTCAACAATTTAACCAGTATAGAATCATTCTAAATGATGTACTTATTGTTTTTTCAAGTACCCACCAAATTAAACTTATATATTTTCAAATTGAAAGCTGTAATAAGCAAAATTTTGTTGATTCTATAGTGAAAACATCACACTTTTATTATTAAATATGCTTCCTTGAAGAAGCATATATATTATTGACTGGCTATTTTCTACAAATAAATAACAGAGAGATCAGTTTAGGTATTCTTTTTTGAAAGATGTTGATATTTTGATGGTGATCAACTTCAAAAGTTGATGGTCCCCAACCAACCTCCAAAATGAGTGACAGTAAAAGATAGTGTTATTTTAACAATGTTTTGCAGACTTACCTCCATATTCTCCTTTTTTGATGCACTCTTGCTCATTTTAAGTATTTTCAAAGTTCTTGGGCTCACAAATTTATCCATTTTGAATCTCAAATCAAACTCCACAATCACCCTTACATCTTTTATGGCAAAAATAGCATGGACAATGGCAGTTGAGTCACCCTGGCATTGCAAACTGAAGACTTCTACAGGTGTGCCATACTAAATTCGTATTAATATTAAATTTCTCTCACTACTCTATTACTTGAGCTTCTTTGGAATAGTAGAACAAGACTAGATCTATCCATAAATTATAAAATCTCATTTTTTGAATTTTGGCGCTTAGGTCACTATGGTTCTTAGCGCCTCATGTAGATCATCCTTACTCCCAGTGTATCCTGTTCATATTTATATTATATATAACAGAAAACACTTAAAAGTTTTATGATATATATATAACCAGGATACACACGACACGGATAGATTAAAACACTTGAAAACTTACATTTAATCGAGAATTTTCGGGAGCTGGGCCCCCTTTGTCAAGTGGCACCACTCCACTTCCTGGTCGGAAATTCTCGTTTAAATGTAATATAAATATAACCAGGATACACATGAAACGGATAGATTAAAAACACTTGAAAACTTACATTTAATCGAGAATTTTCGGGGAGCTGGGCCCCCTTCATCATCAACCAGGAAGTGAAGTCATATATATCTATATCTATCTATATATATATATATATATATATATATATATATCTATATATATATAATATATATATAATATATATATATTTATGACACAATTGGCACATACTCTGGTACATATTTTTACCTTATCTTGAAGACATAAAATTTGCTTCTTTTGAAGAGTGATTTGTTATTTCATGACATATTGTGGCTGTTGAACATAAATTGAGGACAAATGAGACCCAAGTGCTGGTTCAAATGGAGATTTGTGGGTGGGGGCACACCGTATTTCAAAACTTTGCATATTCATGATGTGGGAAGGGGTGAGAGTGAAGAAGGGAGATGGCAATAAAAGGGTCCAAGGAGGAAAGAGAGAGAGAGAGTGGAAACAAGGAGTAAAAAAGGAGGTACAAGTGCTCATTGGCAGGAAGCAAGTGCCCTACCAGCAGTTAGAGTGGAATTAGATTTATGGTATGTAACCGTGTATTTTTAAGCCGCTGTAAGATTCGCTGAAACGGAAAAGACCTACCCAGTTCTACTCTTGTGAATAATGATTTCAAAATATTTCCACTTAAGAAGAGTCCTTTGTAAGACAGCCAGAATCAGTAATCTGATTTTGAAGATTGAATCTGATCTGACTTGAAGACGTATTTATAATCTTCTGTCTCTGTCGATGTACATGAAATTACCTTTTTATAAACATGAAATCTAAATTATTATATGAACATCTCCAAGAATACATTAACATTCAAATTATTACATTTCCATCTCATAGTGGCAGTTTTATTGTGATTCACTCTACTGTTTGTTCTATGCTCTTATTCTATGGACCAAGCACCTGCAGAACAGGATTTTACTTAGTTAATAGAGGATATACTCATCTATTACAAGATTACTATCAAATTAATTTGAATCATGAATGAAAAAATGAAATAAATAATTGCTTTATTTCTCTTCAAAATAGATACATAATTTACATTCACTATATTATTATCGACAATAAAGTTTTATAACAACCTGCAAAGGAGATCCTGAGTGCAGGAGTGAATTAATTGTAATCACATGATACAAAATAGAATCACAATAAAGAAAAGAAAGAATACAAAAAAAACAAAATATTAAATCATATCCTCAACATCCTAAATTTAGACATACAGGAATGTATCTCAAACTCTATTCATTAGATTAATTCAAAGTGGATGTTCCTGTCAATCCATTCCTGTATAATTCTATTTAATTCTCAGTTATATTGTTACCTGTTAACAGAATCTAGTGGTATTTTATTGATTAATAATGCATAGTATTGAAGTTGATGTCTGCATATAGTAAGCTTTGAGATGTATGTTAAATCTATTTGTACTGTTTGCCCGTATGTTATAGGGAGTTATATTAATTTTAAACTGATTTCTATGTTTGTTTATGTAACGAATTACTCTTTTAATGTAGGTCTGTCTCAGAGTCGGGACATTAAGTTCGATGAAAATTTCTCTACTTGAATAAAGTCGTTGTCTTCCAAGACCTGCTCTTATCATGTGTTTTTGCAAAATAAAAACTTTCTGCAAATGTGTGTCAAAGGTGGCGCCCCAGACCTCTATTGCATATTGAAATAATGAGTGGGCGTATGCATAATATACTTTCCTAATTATATCAAAATTTTTCATTTCATGTATTTTGTAGAAGATGTGTAACAAGTACTTTAGTTTTGAACATAGATATTCTATGTGTTTGTTCCACTTGAGGTGTTGGTCTACTAATATGTCTAGGTATTTCATAGTTTGCACTCTCTCTAGTGATTTTATCTCTTGCCCTTCATTCATAGTATTGGTTTTATTGGTATTCATTTTTAAATCCAGAGATACTGGTGGTTGCCCGGTTATGTTGGGTGAGAAAGTGGCGTTGTATCATGTGCAAATGACAATGTAGTATAATTTCTGAGATTTAGCTTCAACAGATTGTAAACATAGATTAGGAACAATATTGGGGATAAAACCGAACCTTGAGGCAAACCAAAATGTGAAGTAGCTTGGATATCTGTTTGACCATTTAAAGTTGAATATTGTTTCCTATCAGACAAGTAGCTTGGAAAAAATTTGATTACTGAGCCTCTAATTCCAGATTCATCCAGCTTTCAAAGTATATTATGTGAGATTGTATTGAAAGCCTTCGATAAATCTATGAAACAGCTAGAGATTTCCTGTTTTCATTAAAATTGTCATAAATATACAATTTCATTCAAATGAATTACCGCGTCGTTGCTGGTTGAATTTTTAGCTTGAACCCCAAATTGGTTATCACTGATTATATATTCTCTTTTTCTTGAAAGCTCATTAATATCAATTTTGAAATATTTTCTAGTATTTTAGATAAATTGCTCGAGAGGCTTATTGGTCTGTAATTTTCAGGTTTGCTGAGATCTCCGGATTTAGGTATAAGTATGATTTTTGCTTCTTTGAATTTCTTGGGAAAATATCCACTGCTCAGACATTTTATTAAATCTTCTGAGTAGATTTTTGCCCACACCTTCTTCTACCAGAATTCCCAGTGTCGCTCTGGGCCGGCTAGACTCAGTCGGCGACTGGGGTGGGCTGCAGCAGGGGACGAGAGACTTGGTGGGCGTCTGTCAACCACCGTCGTTAGTGGTATAAAAAGGGCGACTTGGGACACAAGTGTCCCAAAGTCGCCCTTCACCTCAAGGTCCCCCAGTTGACCAAACCTAACCTCAAGGTCACCCAAGTCGACCAAACGTAACCTCAAGGTCACCGAAGTTGACCAAACCTAACCTCAAGGTCACCCAAGTTGACCAAACCTAACTCAAGTCATCCAAGTTGGCCAAACTAGCATCAATGGTCACCAAAGTCAAAAAAAAAAATAAAAAAATAAAAAAAAAACCATGAATCATAAAAATCAAATTGAATAAAATAAATTAGAATTAATTTCATGACTTTGGGAGTGGTGGGAGACTGTTCGGTATATATATATGAGAGCTCCTAGCCTTAAGAGCTATCATTGTGTTGCTGACTAGTTAAAGACGATTGCTCTTTTTAGTGTGTGTTTGCTACAGTGAAGTGCAGTTTTTAGTAAATAGCAAAGTAAGTACAATCTATTTGTTTATTATTATTGTTGGTTATTATTTTAAAAGATCCATTTGATGAATACTTTGTATGGGGACTTAAGAGTCTCCTCCCATATCATGATGATCATTCAGTTTGAGAGAGAGAGAAGATTGATTGATTGATGATTGAGTACTTTATTTTGTAGATCACAATTATACTGGCTTCTACACTTATATACAATAGCTTACATACAGCAAAATTATAGATGAATTTACGTAATATAGACTAGGAAAATAACTATAGAACTGTATATGATATGAAAAAGCAATTTGTAATATAATAACTATAGATAATAACATTGTTATGCATCTACATAAATTGGCGGAGCTTTGGACATATCAATGTCCATTCTTTGGGAAAATAATAAAAATATCCTCCCCACTAACTCTCCACCAAAACGTTAATTTCGTTATTTAAACTAAGGATTTATTTATTAATGGAAATATTGTAAATTTTAATCAATATGAATATTGAAGAGAAAAAAAACAGAAATTGATAAAGTAAAATAATTATATAGGTAGATGAGATCAAATAATTGATTAATAAAATGAAGTAGGCTGAAAGTAGATCAGGTTTATCAAATTTCAGTAATATCAGCAGTATGCAGTGGATAATTGAAAAACATGAGTTTATATATATATATATATATACAATTCGTTCTATAACATGGTTTAAAGGTTATAGATGGTGGAATGGGTGAGGGATGGTTGTCATGTGATCGTTCTAGGGCCGGACAGTTTCAGTCATTTGCTCCAAAATATGTTTTTTTAAAGTCAGTTGAAGCTCGCTCGGCTCTCGATAGACCTGATAGAAACAGGAAGTGTTTCCTGCACGACAGGCACTGACTAAGAAGGATTTTGTGAAAATAGTAGTTCGATGATTGGGTATCCTAAAGTACTTTCTCCGGTTCTAGTATGTGAAGCATCTATCCTCCTACCTTCAGAGACAAATTTGAAATCATCTTTAAATAGTCGGATTACCGTATTTCAAGATATCTCTAACAAGCTTGACTATTCGAAAAAGCCTCTGATCGGGAGCTTCAATGTTGAACTAGCAATGTGGGCTGGGGTGATATGATCATGGCGTGGAGAGAGTAGACGAAACGTAGACAATAATTTTGGCAACGCTGTAGTTTATCATTCAGAGTGACTTGCATATCGTTAGAACGAATTACAATACATAAATGTGGGAAGATGAGAGATTGAACCAATAATAATTAATGTTTCTAGGGAGGATATCGTGCATTTTCATCAATGCATGCATGGCTGAGAAACCTTTTTACAAGTTTTGTTCACTCGTTCTGACCAGTCAAGAGTATTATTCATAATAATGCCTAATTTTTAACTGAGCTACAGTAAGGAATGTCATTACCGTCTACACTAATTTTGTGAATCGATTCAAGGTCAATATGTTTATAAGACGAGAATATCCAATTATAATGGGTTGCGTTTTGATGGGATTAAGCTCAAGGCCATTTTTCTTTGTCCATTCCACTATCGATTGATATCCTGATTCATTATTCCAACTGTTTCATTAATTTTGTTATGGACAGCTTAAATAGATTTGAAGGTCGTCTCCATAAGTATGGAAACTGGAGAATTTGATAATGGAAGAAAGGTCATTAGCATACAAAGTGAAGAGGAGAGGGCCTAAAATTGAACCTTGTGGTACTCCATGCATAACGTTTTTCCAAGTTGACTTTTTGTCACCGACAGATACACATTGTTTCACCTAATAGATAGGATTTAAACCAAACTAACAAGTTGCGACTGAAACCAAGAATAGCCAACTTATTCAGAAGGACTGTATGATAACATTCGAATGCTTTAGAAAAATCAAATAGGGTGAGGATGGTGCATTTCTTGGTCCATAGCTAACCTTTGTGCCTGCACTTTTTGAAGATAATAGATAGATATTTGAAATAAATTAGAATTTAGAAATAGGCCGGCACATCTAGAAAATAACTGAGTCTATACCTAATTCATGCAGGTGAACGGGCTAGAGTCAAGAAAACTTCAATTAATCTTGCCATGCCTGATTTAATAGGTTTATACTATAAAAATCACTACAATTTGAAATAATTGAAAATACAAACAGTTTCAATAAACATTGGCAACTAAAATCGAACAACAGAAACACATTTCATGTTACTTTGTTGACATTCTTCATCTGATTTGGGGGCGCATTACTATCCCCGTTTAGATAGCAATACGTCACAAAACCAAACAATATCAGTCATCAAATACAAATAATTAACTTCAACATAAAATTACTCAAGAAAGAAAAGCCCGTTGAACCCAAGTTTCGTCGATAGTAACCCATATAACCCATTTCATAATATTTTGAATCCCCACTTTTGATTGACATTCTCGAATGAACCTTTGTTTCACTACACTGCACTTTCGTTGTTTGTACGTTGCTTTATCGTCGGGGTTACAGTACCTTGTTTTTTGCGGTGAGCTTTTACCGGTTGAATTTGGCTTGACGGCGACGTCCTCTTACTCCCTAGACCTGTCGTCTGAGCGGGTGTCTTGAAGCGGTCTTACATAAAGTTGCGGAACCAAAGGGTGGTAGTACAAGAAGTTGGTTTGGGGACACACATGAACCGCTGTAAATAAATGTATTACAGCATTAATTTCTAACTCTTCCTACAATTCATCAAAAGCTAAAACAGGAGTTATCTATTGATTACAATTAATTAAATTCTCTCATTCTTTGAATCCTCATTTTATATAGATTTTTATCTTTAACTACTGATTCTTTTTATCAGAATTATGGATCTTTCTTCACAAATAATTCAAATTGAAATGATGCTAACTTATATGATATTTTTCGTTTGGTTGCGAAATCAAATATGATTTTTCATATAGTAGCTCGGCTAGTATGTTGGAAACTTGTGCGCCAGCCAACATTTATTTTATTTATTATTTATGACTATAGGACGCAATCCAAGTGTAAATAACGGGCATTCGCCCAAAACTGCTCAGAACCTTAATTAAAAATGAACATTCCAGAGTTTATGATTTGATTTACCTACAAATACAAGTCCAAAAACTAGTAGACACATAGAAAATAATTTAAATTGTATTAAAATTTGAACATTCATTAACATTATTTCCTGGAAAAAGAAAACTTTCTTCTTCGTCTATTAAGATTTCTATCATAAAATTCACTAAATCATCCGAAAGCCTCAATGACATAAGAAACAGAGTCTGAAAAATATAAAATTATAAAATGTCATAAACTCAATATGAACATAATCTTAAAAATTTCATTCCAATTTAAAGGCTATCTTCCTGACTTTCAGCAATACTATTGTTGGTTATTACTATTGGTTGCTTATTATTGTTTGTTATTATTTTAAAAGATCCATTTCGATGAATACTTTGTGAGGGCGACTTTAAGATGTCTCCTCACACATCATGATGATCATTCAGTTTGAGAGAGAGAGAGAGAGAGACAGAATAAATATTATTTGGAATTTTAAAAGACCCATTTTGATGAATATTTTGTGTGGGGGACTTTAAGTAAGATGTCTCCTCATCATTATCCAGTTTTTTTTTCTTCAGAATTATTGATTTGAAATTCGGTAATAATGATTTATTCTATTCATTTTTTTCTTATTATATAAAACTATCCATGTTGAATGGGTGGAAAGCATTGTAAAATCCAACCCCTATACTAGAGAACCACCCATACCATCAACCATATTAGAGAACCACCCATACTTATGGCATGTATGTCGTTTTTGGACAATATGGAGCGCAATGACTCTTCATATAGGTGAGAGATTGCCTTGCTGTGCTTTCAACGAGGGCTGTTTCGGCGACCCCACTCCACCTCCCCCTGTCACGTGACTCTGGCTCGTGATGGTCATGCGGGACCTGTCACTCTGCATGGTCATGGAGACCTCTATCACACCAGATTAATGTGTCCATGGTGGACCTGCTTGATCGAGATGTCCATGGGAGGCTCTGGATCAGCATGGCCAGTCACTGTTCAGTCACTGTTTAGTCACTCCTGTCACTGTTCAGTCAGTGGCACTCAGAATGTACTTATAGCTAAACTATATCTAAGGAGATGGTAGGTAATAAGTAAACAGTCTGGAATACAATTAGCTTTATTGATCAATTCAACATCCAGTTCATTGAAAAGTTTACTACAAACAGATATATCTCTGTTCCAAATCCGAGTTTTTTATCATATTGAGTGTGCAGAAAAGTGATGTATCATGATGTTTTCCTTGGCCCATGTCAAGCAGGTGATGTCCCAGGTGTAGACTCTTTTCCAGCACTAGTCCTTGGCAAGTCCTCTATGTTGTATAGTCTTCGGATGATATCCAGTGATTCCTCTAGAACACTGTTTAGTGAGAGACAATACACTGTCATTGTTGTTGAATCACCTCACAACCTCTTCCTTCAGGTATTGATGCTCCTTCAAGTCAAAAGTATAGGTGTAGTAGTATTTCTCACCACTACATCATCCTCCTCCTTCTTTCTCTTCCTCCTCCTCCTCTCCCTCCTCGTCCTCCTCATCCTCTTCCTCTTCCACCTCTACCTCATTGTTCTCCTCCATATCAGTTTCCTCTTCCTCATCTTCTACATGATCCTCATCCTTCTTCAGATCAAATGGGGAGATTAATGGTAAATTTGTCTCACCATAGTCACCCCACTTTGAGAATAGGAGTACCATCTTCTCTATCGTTCCAGATACACAGTTGATCGACGAAATGTCTGTTCTCCACAGATGATTCCAGCACAATGAATCTAATCTGCTATGTATCCAATATACATCCATATTTGTACAGCATTATGATTTTGATTGTACCTCAATATATTACCTAGTGTCTAAGGTGTTGCTGTTCTCTGCTTTCTCAAGTGAAGACCTTTACCGACCTTCGATCTCTGCTGTCTCAAGTAAAGACCTGTACCAACCTTTGGTTTCTGATGTCTCAAGTAAAGACCTCAACCTCCTTTCATTGAATTTTTCTTTGATGGTTGAATCTTTTGTTTCTTCCCTTTCTCAGCCACCCTGCTGACTTTCTTCAGTGATCTTTCCATACCTCCCCCAAATTTTGCCTTAGCCTTCATGATGTTGGTGACTGCTAGTGCTGCAGCTTTTTCCAACACCCCTGCATCTTCAGATCTCACTCTGTCCCAGGCTCTTTCTCTGCCAAGATGCTGTCTGCTACTGCTCTGCTTGCTGTATCACCACTCTTGGAATAGGCAATATCATGCTCCTTGCAAGCCTGATCAAGTTTGTTGATTCCTGGATCACCTTGTGCTAATCACTAATTAAGTTTTGTTTCTGGTCCACAGTACTGATAGAAGGGATATAAAGTTCAACTGGTAGAATGTCGATTGCCTTATTAACTATTACTATTGTACCAGCAGCACCCTTGATAGCTGACAGAACACCTCTTCCTCTATAGATCTTCTGACTTTTCTCCTTACGAAAATCATGCCTTGGAGCAATAGATCCTCTCCCAGTCACTTGTCTCTCAGAATGTCTTCGACTGCCATCTCTGCTATCATCCAAAAGGCATTAGATTGTATTCTTATACTTGGCTTTGTTGTAGTTAACAATCTCACCTCTTGGATCATTGTTCTGTCTGTGCACACTGGTCCAGTTCAATATTTCTCCATAGGCCTGTCTGTCAGTGGATTCAACTAATGCACGATTTGGATTCTTCTTGAAAATCAACTCACAAAGTCCCAATGTAGCTGTGAAGGTCTTTTCTTCCTCATCTACAGGATCAGTCAGCACAATTTCATCACCACTCTCTCCAAAAGTTAAATACTTATTGCCCAGGTAGTAAGCATTATCTCTCACTCTTGGCCCAGAAGTGTCATCAAAATTGTCATTGTCCTTGCTCAATGATCCTCTAATGTAATCAGCTACCTTTTTTCCAGCTAGATCAGTTTGATCAAGGATATTCTGAACTGTTGTACCATGCCTTTCATTCAATAATTATTCAACATTCTTATCATCATCCTGTCCATCTCCAGACAGCTCCTCATCACTGCTATCATCATATCCTCTAGTCATATTATACTCCTCACCCTCATCCTCTTCAAATGCCTGCTTTCCTGCTTTCCATTGTTGCTGTCCAACTCCTGAGGTGCCTGCCATTGGACTTGAAACTTCTCCAGTTCCATATGATTCAAATGTTGGTGACTCTTCATCAATGCTAGAGAGTTGGAGCTTATGTTTTGCTTTACTTGCACCAGTAAGTCCACGCCTTGTATATGTGGCATGTTTAACAAATGGTGTTGTGGTTTTGGAAACTCGGATTTTGGAACAGAGATATATCTGTTTGTAGTAACTTTCAATGAAATGGATGGAATGATCAATAAAGAGCTAATTGTATTCCAGACTGTTTACTTATTACCTACCATCTCCTAGATATAGTTTAGCTATAAGTACATTCTGAGTGCCACTGACTGAACAGTGACAGGAGTGACTAAACAGTGACTGAACAGTGACTGGCCATGCTGATCCAGAGCCTCCCATGGACATCTCGATCAAGCAGGTCCACCATGGACACATTAATCTGGTGTGATAGAGGTCTCCATGACCATGCAGAGTGACAGGTCCCGCATGACCATCACGAGCCAGAGTCACGTGACAGGGGGAGGTGGAGTGGGGTCGCCGAAACAGCCCTCGTTGAAAGCACAGCAAGGCAATCTCTCACCTATATGAAGAGTCATTGCGCTCCATATTGTCCAAAAACGACATACATGCCATAAGTATGGGTGTTCTCTAATATGGTTGATGGTATGGGTGTTCTCTAGTATAGGGGTTGGATTTTACAATGCTTTCCACCCATTCAACATGGATAGTTTTATATAATAAGAAAAAAATGAATAGAATAAATCATTATTACCGAATTTCAAATCAATAATTCTGAAGAAAAAAAACTGGATAATGATGAGAGACATCTTACTTAAAGTCCCCCACACAAAATATTCATTAAAATGGGTCTTTCAAAATTCTAAATAATATTTATTCTGTCTCTCTCTCTCTCTCTCTCAAACTGAATGATCATCATGATGTGTGAGGAGACATCTTAAAGTCGCCCTCACAAAGTATTCATCGAAATGGATCTTTCTAAATAATAACCAACAATAATAATAAACAATATACATTGTACTTACTTTGATATTCACTAAAAACTGCACTCCACTGTAGCACACACACACACACAAAAAGAGCGACTCATCTTCAACTAGTCAGCAACACAACGATAGCTCTTATGGCTAGGAGCTCCCACATATATACCCGAACAGTCTCCCACCACTCCCAAAGGTCAAGAAATTAATTCTAATTTATTTTTATTTAATTTTGATTTTTTATTATTCATTGTTTTATTTTTTTTAATTTTTTCTATTTATTCATTTTTTTTGAATTTGGTGACCTTGATGCTAGGTTTGGCCAACTTGGATGACCTTGAGGTTAGGTTTGGTCAACTTGGGTGACCTTGAGATTAGGTTTGGTCAACTTGGGTGACCTTGAGGTTAGGTTTGGTCAACTTGGGTGACCTTGAGGTTAGGTTTGGTCAACTTGGGTGACCTTGAGGTGAAGGGCGACTTTGGGACACTTGTGTCCCACAGTCGCCCTTTTTATACTACTCTCGTTTGAATCGGGGGTTGAAACAGGGTCCTGAGCACCTTGGAGGAATGCTTCCCTCTTTTGGGTATGAGGGGCCGTGCTTTCGCACTGCCTAATTGGGTTGTGCGTGGAGTGAGAGGAGCAGGAACGATCTGGTGTAGGCCGTGAGGGGGGGTCTCTGTTACAGAAGTAACGTTCCTGATTGTCACTAGATATCCTCCTGCTATTAGGATCCGAATTGGCAGAGTTTAAGAGACTTGGAACTGGTTGCTGTAGTTGGTCACCGAGTCCCCAACCTCGGGCACCGGCTGTTTCCTAGGGCCAGGATCGCATCACAAGGTCGTGAAAGGCCTTCCCAAGCCTTTCTCGAAGTCCTCTTGCTATCAAAAGACCAAATAGCAAGCTATGGGAGCCCTTTCACCGGGCGTCACAACTGGTCACCGGGTCCCTAACCTTGGGCACCGGGTATTTCCTGCGGTCAGGATCACGTCTCGGGGTCGAGAAAGGCCTTCCCAAACCTCACTCGAGGTCCTCTTGCTATTCTAGTGTGAATGACAATGTAAGAGAGCCCCTGAACCGGGCTTCACCTCTGGTCACCGGGTCCCTAACCTCGGACACCAGCCATTTCCTGGGGTCAGGATCACGTCTCGGGGTCGAGAAAGGCCTTCCCAAACCTTACTCGAGGTCCTCTTGCTATTCTAGTGTGAATAGCAATGTAAGAGAGCCCTTGCACCGTGCTTCACCTCTGGTCACCGGGTCCCTAACCTCGGCACCGGCTATTTCCTGGGGCCAGGACTGTGTGTCGGGGTCGAAAAAGGCCTTTCTGAGCCTTACTCGAGGTCCTCCTGCTCTTCCTATTGGAAATAGCAAGGTAGGAGAGTCCCTTACACTCGCCGTTGATGCTGGTCACCGGGTCCCTAACCTCGGGCACCGGCTATTTCCTGGGGCCAGGTTCGTGTGTCGGGGTCGAAAAAGGCCTTCCCAAGCCTTACTCGAGGTCCTCTTGCTTTTCCTTTTGGAAATAGCAAGGTAGGAAAGTCCCTTACACTTGCCGTCACTGTCGGTTACCGGGTCCCCAACCTTGGGCACTGGTTATTTCCTGCGAGCAGGTTTGCGTCTCGAGGTCGAGAAAGGCCTCCCTGAGCCTTGCTGAAGGTCCTCTTACCTCTCCTGTGTCTCACGATGATGTATCAGGGTCCAGTCAGGTTTTAGCCAAAACCTGACTTGTCACCACTGCTCGAAACAGGCAGGTTGCTGCTCAAAGTTGTCAAAGTGGTCGAACAACACTCGCCCGCTGTGAGTGCTGAATCTCGGAGCCTCCAGTGCCTTCGATCAACTCGAGTTAACCTCAGACACAACTCCTAGTAGTCAAGAGAGCCAGAGTTCACTCAGGATACTAGCTGTACTGAGTTGCTAGCTGTGCGCTGCTTCCTTCACTCTCTCTGCTGACCCCTAGTACTGGACACCCGCACTAGACTCAGGGTTCGTACTAGCCCTTCACGAGTCTCCCTCAGTGGCCGAGAGGGACGGGGTAAGGATGCGCGGCACTGCTGAGCGGTAGCCCAGCGGCCGGGCTGCTCGTTGGACTCCGAGATCTCATCAAGCAATAATGAAGCGTCTTTAGAACAAGCCCTAAACGCAATTCTCCTCACTAGTTACGATATACATCGTGACAATATAAATTCCAAAGGTGCTGTAATAAAGTGTGATATTTGTTTTATAAATGCTCCAGTAAAATTATCGGCCTCAGGTGTTGCTTTATTTTTTAATTGTCCAATAATTTTTTGTATTTTGGTGGCGTTAGTAGGACTGAGGAAGATACTTTTATCACATGGTTTGAGATTGAGGAATGAGTATATTATTTATGTCATCAGGAATTTTCCTGGCAAAAGTCTCTCCTACCTCGCAAAGTATTTGTTACGTACTTTCGCCCCTATATTGATTGATTTTGTATATTTTTCAGTATCTAAGAGCTTGTTGATATATTGCCAAGTTTTTTTGGAATTATTTTTGTGTTTGGCAAATTTTTTATCGAAGTAATCAGTTTTGAATTTTTTTATTATATTATTCAGAATGTTCCTATATGTTTTGTACTGGTTGTTTTATTGAATACTGTTCGGCTGCTTTATCAGTTTCTTATGCAGCTTATCTCTTACATGAATAGAATTTACTAAGCTGGGTGTAATCCATTTTTTAAGAGGCCTTTTATTCTTACTCAATTAAATTTTTTCTTTTCTCTTCTGTGTCAAGTTATTCAATTTTTCAACTAAAAGATCCACCATAATGTCTATATTTTCAGCACTATATAATCGTACCAGTTTTCTCCTTGTAAATTGCACATAAGTCTACCAAAGTCGATTTTGGTCTTAGTCCATACTTCATCTTCCCCATGGTTCGTTTCCCTATCACTAGCCTCATTTGAATGTGAAGAAATACTATAATGGTCTGTTATATTGGTTTTTCAAATTACGCCTCTTACAACATCATTTTTGTTTTTATTTACCTGGGCTAAACGAAATACACCCGGAATATTATATAATTCAATGAAGATATTAACCTCACTGTAAATTATACGTGTTGGGGTACAAGTGATTAGTTGCTTGTTTTGCGTGTTATAATAATTACTATTTACAAACTCCATTTGGTGATATGGGATTGAAGCTTTTTGTTATCGAAATTAGTGAAAATTGATAATACAAACAAAATTATGGAATTAGTAATAATAAATAACAATGTCAAAAGATAAAAATTTGGTTCTCAAATAGGATGTTTGAAGAATTCCCAAGTCCCGCAGCTCATATTATTCATCATAATATGAATTCATATAATCTCCTTTGTATTCATCCAATGTACCTAGAATACATTCTAGTATTCCAGGTACATTGTATTCATCTATTCAATTCAGCGATTGATGCCCGGTTGCAGAGACGTTACATAAAATCAAACATAGCTATGTGAGACATAGTTTAAAATCACTGACATAAATAGTTGGTCGTTGCACAGTCGTTTGCGAATGCCCATTTAGCTATATCTCAAATTATCATCACACATAAGTCACACTGCAGCTCTATTCACGTTTTCCGTACATTTCCGTACATGCTTCTATCCAACCAATGTCTTGGCTTCGGGGAAAGTTCCAATCGACATCACGGTGAACAGACATAAGAGACCTCACAAGGAAGCATGTTAATTTTCAATAAGAGAGCAACAGGTATTCGATTGTAAAGTATTAAATTTCTAGAAAAATTGAAGATAAATATTATGAATCGTGGGAGATGTTGATGGGACTTGAAAGTTATGTGTGTACTTTTCAAGAAAAATACTTACAAAGTTGCTCAATTCAACATTGAAAAGATGGGGAGAATTGACTTTTAGAGCACCAATGACGTCACACCGATCATCTGACTCTGATCATTATAAGATCGAGATGCGCGTGGCCAGTACCTTCTATTCTAGGTACCTTGGAAGCATGTACGGAAATGTACGGAAAAAATCTGGTGTGGCGCACTCACACATCTTTCCTTGCCCTTATGAAAATTTATCACCTGACGCTAGTGTTCACGCACATCTAAAGTCTACTATATTCAAAGATCCAAGCCAGCTGGTGACAGGACAATAACACTGGAGACAAACGAAGTCTGCTCATAGTGAATGATTTAATAGAATCAACAGTTGCCAACAGTTTGCAATTGAAATAATAGCATTTTCTCGAATTTCAAGCTTATTTTCAATTTTAGGTGAAAATGTTACTGAGCATTGTAACGTTCTGACTTTCGGAGGGATGAATAAAAATTCCCATTTGAAGAAATTTATAGGTCTTAGTGGAATAATAGGCTAATATCGCCAAAGATGATAATGTTTAAAGATTAGATAATATCAGGCATCATGGCTAAATTTACAACGGCCGAATAGAAATGAAAATAATTTTTGCTACCTATATAATATAATATAAAATATTGAAAATTTGAGGTTAGGCAGAAAATATCTATTGATCGGCGACCTAATGATCGACTGAGTCGCATAACGTAGAATCTAGCCAAACACCTTGGCAGGAACTTATTGTAACGAAATAGTATGCAACTTGGGGAACCAAAAGATCCACGTGGCTAATTGTTGTAATATGAGAATCAATCTATAACCTTTAAAAAATTACTTTGCATGTAAAAAACGTGTTAAAAAACCCAGACAAAAATAATTTAATGTATTAAGGAAGTAGGAGGTTCCTAGGTGCATGTATACTATAATAATTTGCATGCACCAATCAAATGGTAGCAATTGATAGGCGGTAATTGTGAGCCAATTCGAATGTATTTGTATATATTTCTATAAATGTTAAGAATTTATGAATTATTGTTGTACAGTTTATGTTTTGTATATGGCCCGAAGGCAGACAAATTATCAAAGATGTAACATAAGTAATAATTTGATAGATCGGCACGAACTATTTGAGCCAGGAATGGCAAAGGAACAAATTATTTAAATTTTATGTAAATTTGGAAATCGGAAATGGAAAATTGTGAATTAGAAAAGAGAACTTCCCCACTTGCCTGCCAACCCCCACCATGAGATGCCACCAAAAATTATAGAGTGCAATATCTTACTATACTTTTTAATAACTTGGAGCTAAATCGAATTACTGAATTTTCTCATAAGACTTTGTGATGCTATTGTGAAGCAAAAGACATTTAAATAATTTTTAATCCCTTGGAAGAGACGACTTCGGCTACAAATAATCCAGGACCACCAGGAGTTTGGATCGCCATCAGCAGCTCATAGAAAATTCCAGCACGTGAGTGAATAATATTTGAAATAGTGATAGGGCGCCCTCAGTGCTTCGAAATGAAATAAGAAATCAAAGCTAGCTCGTCGAAAGGGTTTTTTAAATTAAGAAATTGGTAAAAATACTTGCGCAAGTTTAAAGATTATATAAGAGATATTTTATTAGATAGTAACGAGTCAATTCATATATCAAAAGATACACCAGTCAAAAGAATACTAAGTTCTAGGCTGATAATACAAATGTTCATATGATCATTAATTTTTATAATATAATCTATTCCGTCAGGTGCCGAATCTCGCACCCTGAGATAAATATATTTATTATAAGAAATCTATTGGGAACCATAGAAATTAATATATATTTGGATTATTGATTTGTCAATTTATCATGCTCTGTTTTGCGAAGTTTATATTTGAAATAGAATTATCCAAGTCGACAAGCATCAGCAAGTTGATGTCGAAGCTACATGCAGATAAATGCATATGACCATGAAATGAAAGCACATGGTAGCGTTTCGTGCTATAGAACTTCAAAAATAGTATTAACCTGTGATATTTTATTGATTTCGTTTCTTGTTATATTATATATTTCTGTCGCTCTACATATTTTTGTTTTGACTTATTTTTGAGATATTTGTTAATATATGTATCAAATTTTTTATGGTGTACGATTCATTTTATTCCTCAATACTATAGGATATAAGTTTTATATATATTTTTTTTATAAATTATCAGTATTATTGTGAATGTCTGGGCCTAAGAAGATTTTAGTGAGATTATATCCTAGCAAAACCACGACCAGATTTTATAATTATTAAAATAACTCTCATGCTCTACCGATTGACGCCAAGCAAGAGGCTAAGCGTACTCCACCAAAAGTAGCGTGACAACATTAATTTATTGTAGAGATTTTCATGCTCAATCTTTTCCACTTGGAATTTTTTGTTGGAATTGTATCTGTAGCCTGGTAATTGGGAATCTGAAATCAAACTTTGCATTGATGGGGCAGAGCTCCTGGAATTTTTACAGATATGAGACTTGTGGCAGGTTATAGAGCTTATCAATAACTATTTCAGGTACCGATTTAATCGAAATCGTTGGAGCCGTTCTCGAGAAAATCGCGAAAAACCCTGTTTTTGGCAACATTTTCGCCATTTTAGCCGCCATATCGAATTGCATTTGATCGAAATTCTTCGTGTCGGTTATTTATATAAGATTTGAAGCCATTAATATGTAAAGTACTCAAGTATTCGTTTGATAAATGGTTATTTGCGAGAATATTAAGATTTATATCACCTAATACAATTATTATTAGACATGTCTTTCATTTGATATAGACAGGCATCTAACCTCGTAATAAATTCGTTAAGATTCAGAGCTGGAGATCGATAAATAGATATTATTATGTATTTAACGTTGTTTATTAAGCATGGAATGCAGTAGTTTGCTTTTTCGATAACTATGTTTATTGATTCAGTTTTAACATTATCATCAATAAATAAACGTAGCACATCGCATTTTGAGTATTTACTTTTTTTTGTATTGCTTCATAGCCCTGCAAATCGTAGTTAAACTGTGTGTCTTTTGTAATCCATGTCTCAGACAGTGCAATAACATGAAATTTGATATTCACATTACCAATATAATGCACCAATTCGTCAAAATTCTTGTTTATGCTTCTTATATTCGTGTGGAAAATGTTCAACTCCCCATCATATTGACTCCGCTCTTGAGGCTCAGAGGTAAAAAAAACATCAACTTCAATAGTATTATAATAACCCACAAGTTAATCATCATGTAAATCTGGAATATGAATTGACTGAGAAGCTGAGAAGCTGAAAAGCTGAGAAAACAGTTGCGATGAGAAAAAAACCGTGAAAACCTATTTACGAAAAGACGTTGAAGAAAATAATAAAAACTTATTAAGAAAAGAGAAGTAGAAGGATAAGAAAATTTGATCAGGAAATATTGTGGAGTAGAAGGTGAAAACTAAACGCCCCCACCAGCCCGCCAGATAATAAAATAAAAGATAGAAATTACTGGAAACGTTCATGCATTGATAAGATCCGATAGGAAATAGCTAGCTATCTAATCCCTCAAAATTTATAGTCTGCTGCAATTTCCAAGAAGAGAAGTGGAAGAGTATACCAAACTTTAACCTACTAGGGTGAAAGAAATGATTTATAAACATAAATACAAAAAACTACTACAATTAATTAACTCATCAAGAAAACTGAAAAGCTGACGAATAAACATCACTCTCCTCTTTAAACTGAAAGGTTGTCAAATGATATCTCGGATTTCATCCACCCTGTAATTGCAACACACTTTAAGACTCTAGAGAAGAAAAACAATAAGAAAAAAACTCTCTCAGTATCAATGTAGACAAAACACTCATAGTTGGAGGAAATCCTCATTATATCCTAATTGAATTATTAAAACTAATTCTCAGTGTTCACTCACTTAACCACTCATCCACTTATCCTCTCAGTGATTACTAATTCATCAGTATAAATCAATTTTGAAACTAAATCGACCGAATTGAATTACTGAAGTAAACTTGAATTAATAGAATAGACTTGGAAACAAAAATTTTGGTAAACTTTAAACACACTTTTCGCACTTCACACTGTTATCGAAAGAAAATATAGATAACATTGAAATTGAAATAATTTGACAATCATAAATCCAATCATCAACCTACTTCCAAGCTTAATGATGGCTATAATGTATCAAAAACAAGTTCTTAAGTTTCTAGATCAAATAATTTTAGATATTTAAAATAACGCTTGCTTCAAAATGGTCAAGAAAACAACAAATATTAATCAAATTAGTACTTTGTAAAAACCAATGTGAATGCGAAATGCAAGTAAGACTATGTAACAGCAAAACAATTCATACAAAGCAAAAGTTTCTAATAAGTCATCACACTTTCCCTTCATATTTTTAACTCCATATTATCTCTTCGTCCGTGTAGTTTTTGTGTGAAACAAAGGAGAATCCTACTGAAGTGAGGGATTGTTCTGAGGTACCGGGTCAGTCTCTTTTATTCGATTATCATCGGTAGTCGCACATTTTACAAGTTTTTTGAGACCATCCTCACAAGCTATGATGTGAACCGCCGATTTATCTCGCATTCGCAACTTAATATTGCTAGCTCGATCAATCCATAGATATTTATAGCCGAAGTCCCTTTGAAATTTCTTTGCAATGTTGAAAAGCGTTCTCCTTCCTGGCGCCAGGGATTGATTAACGTAAAATGGCGAATTAGATTCAAGACCTAAATTAGCACATGTTAGATTTCTTTTGATTTTACGCATTTTAAGTAGTTCTTCCTTATCATAATTATCTCCTAACAAATCGTACTATTATGCCGGGAACACGCTCATTAATATTAGTATACCTAGGGATTGGCAAACGATGGCAAATGTCTATCATGTCTTCTTTTATATCCATATTCAGAGCCCTACCCACTTCTATTGTTTTTTGTAAAGTGTCTTCATTTTCGGATACAGGGACGCCATGAATTTCAACAGTGTTGGCCCTAGAATATTGTTGCAAGTTCTGTAATTTCATTGTTAGATCGTTTACTTTGGCTTTCAAAAACTTGTTTTCAGTTTGTAGAGATTCTATGCTATCATTTTGTTTCTTTGTTATGATGTATTATGTACAATACTGTACATCCATCGTTTTCATCTAGAATAATACTCTTCGTATTTCAATTTAGTTCTTGGTCACGTTTGTTTGCACTAAGTGGTGGATGATGGATCAATCAATCAATCAATCGACAAAAGTGGATCTCTGGTACTTGAGTATCACTGAATAATGAACAAATAATCACAAGAGTTCATTATTTAGTGTTACTCCAAGTACAGAAGATTTTCCTTCACTAAATTAATTGATTGATTCATTATCCGCGACCCATAGTGCAAACACTTCTTATCAGTCTTATCAATGTGCGAATATATCGATACAGTTCTTTAATGTTATAATAACCAATTTCACACTTTGTTACAGGATGAAAAATAGATAAGAGAAAAGGGGTAAGCTCAGTTGCTAGTGGAACCTGGAAGCGTGGATACTCGTATTTTGCCGGGAATGAAATATGTGTGCGGATAAGAGGCTTGCCTCGCACACTGGAAGGTAGCGATTAGGCCCTTCTTACAGTCGGGTCACGTGCTGCGTTTCTTCTGTCACCTTGGTGGCTCCGAATCAACTCCCAATCCCTCCCTGGCCCCTCAGATACACCCCCACCAACCCACTATATATTTTGGGGTATAATCCAAAATCATACCCCAATCTACTCTCCTCCCAAATATCCTCCTCTCCCGAAATAATATCCCGAACATTGCACCTTCAATCATTGCAAATATCCCCCAATCACGAAACATTTCTTTTTTACTCCAATCCACCCAAAATATTCTCCTACTCCTCACATTCCTTGTATCATAAATCATAAATGATATAATTATATATGTGACTGTCATCTTCTTCAGCTGTTGACAACGACTCATCAGTTGAACAATATGATATAGTAATCGAAATATGTTCTGTATTTAAAGTTTTCAAGTGTTAATTAATCTAACCGTGTAGTGTTTTCTGTATAAATTATCAATATTATAGAACTCTTGAGTACCTATTATGTGCTATAAATGTATAATATTATATTCAGATATATGATAGAATTTTCAATACTATCATATCATCCTTCAAAAATGAAATAATTATCATAACTATTTTATTAGAAAATTCAATCACATGTTAACGTCTGTTGAATGTGTTAGCCTGAGGAAAGAAAATGCAGAACTGAAGGAACGCGTTGAGGATATGGAGCAATACTCAAGATCGAACATGCTGGAAATAAATGGTATACCCAAAAAAAAGGATGAAGATGTAACAGAAATCAATTGTAAAATGAGCGAAGCATTGGGACACAAAATAAAAGCAGAAGCAATCGACATTTGTCACAGACTAAAACAACGAAATGAAAACCTACCTCCACCAATCGTTGTTAAGTTTGTTCGTAGAACAGACAAACAAGTGATATTGAATAAGAGGAAAGTTACGAGGCAGTTTTCTACAAAGTAGATGGGAGAAACAACGGACCATCCAGTCTATGTGGATGAAAAAGTCTAGCACCTACGCGAAGAAGGATTTTCACCATGACGAGAGAGATCTTCAAATGAGGCGACATCAAATACCTATTGATCAAGGAAGGGAAGATTCTAGCAAGGAGAAAAGACGGAACACCAGTTCTGTTATTGAACTCAAGAACAGTGAACAAAGTTGAGCGTGAGAAGTGCATCAGAGCAGCCAGGTAACCGAGAAAATAACAGTGTCAGTAAATAAAAATGTCATCAGAGATAAGTAACAGAGAAACACTAATTATTCATCAAGATATACACAGTCTGCGAAGTAATTTCGATTTATTCTTAGTGCAAATGAGGAAATTATAAAACAACCCGCTAAAAATAGTTTTGGCAGAAATATGGATACTAGAGAATGGAATAGACTTATATAATATAGAGGCTATTCAGTACATGGTAATTTTGATCATAACGACAGAGCAGGAGGAACTTTGGTTTATATTATAGCAGTGCGATCTTTCCAGTGGCAAGTATGTCTGAACAGAACCGGCTCAACCATCGCCTGGTGTTTTTCCCAGCATTGAGTAAGAATTCGGGGTGAATTCCATCGAACCCAGGAGCTTTACCAGTTTTCATGTCCCTCAGAGCATTGTGTATGTCTGCAGCACTGAATGGAGCAGAGAAATGTGGGTTTGGCATAACTCTCTCCCTAAGGATCTTCAATTGTCTTCTTATCTCATCAGTGTGCTCCAAATTGTGGTTCACCCTGGAATTTCTAATAATGTGCTCAGCAACCAATTCAGGCTCCACTTCGATTCCTTGCCTGGTTGGCTTCCTAGCTGCACCAAGTTTTCTCAATAAGCTCCATGCTTGTCGACTAGAATGTTTAAAATCAAGCCTTTCCACTGTTTTATTCCATCGGTTTCTTCTTGCACCATCCAGCTCCTTCAGAAGTTCCTCAGCAATGCGTCCATTTCCACTCTCTTTGAATCTTTTGTAGAGGTTGTTGCATTCATCATTCCAGCCAGGTATATATTCCTTTCTGTATCCCCTTGGAATGTGTTTCTTGTCTATTGCAATTACTGCACCAACAAACCTCTGGTAACTATCCTTGGTGGCAGGTATCCATCGTACACACTTGTCAAGATCCATTGCATAGTCATTCCACCTTGCTTTAGAGAAGTTCCATCTCGGTCGCTGCACTGAGTTAATCAGGGGAATCTGGATGCCTATGCCAATGAGAACAGGCGGGTGCTGACTATGAGGAAAATCAGGTAAAACAGATCGAATTGCAGGCAGTGGTTGTCCAGAGCCATTTCTACTAGTGAAGCACAAGTCAGGATTATAGTCTCTTCCCCATGTAGCCGATCTGAAGGTCCCTCTTTCCTTGCCATCGAAAACTAGATACATATTGTTCCTTTCTGCCCATTCAACAAGGGACGTGCCACAGCTATTATTCTGACTATAGTTTCATGCATCATGGTGGCTATTGAAGTCTCCAATGAATACGCATGGATAATCAAGTTGTGGCAAGACCTGGACTGGCCACTCCACTGCAGGGGGCTTATACACATTAACTATGGACAGGTCGTCTAACCACCTGGATATTATTTTCCTGACTCTCTGAGATAAGTGTGACATTCTCCAAGTTTGCTCTCACATATGTAGCTATGCCATAAGATCTATGGTATGTAGCACTAAAGATGTCATAATTATCCAGGAATTCGCCCTCTTGAGTAAAGCTGCTCTTCTGATTCAGTATAAGTTTCCTGTAGAGCTATCACATCTACTCTATGCTCCAACATTAGCCTTGAAAGGAACTCAGACTTTGCTCTACTGATGCCTTCAATGTTTAGGTAGCTGACAAAATTGAATGAAATTGATCTAATTGATCTGATTGAAATACTACATTCAGTTATAACTGATCACAGTACAATCATACTTCAAGTTGAAGGATTGAAGAGATCCAACAAAGAAGCAGATACAAATCATAAAAAATATGCCTAATCAATTACGGGAAGTTGAATAATATTTTATCGTCGATTGATTGGGATAGAGGAATACCAGCAGTATCGGTTGATGAGGGATGGGAAAATTTCATTGACATTTAAAAAAGCGCTATCAAAGATTCACAAGAGAATCTTCTTTCAAAAAATAACTTGACACAGAAGATTAGCTCGCCATGGATGAAATAGTGACAAGCGAATAAACTCAATAAATGAGTTATACAAGAATGTAATCAAAGAACCTAATAATGACGACTTAGAACAAATATACAATACATTCGAAAATAACATACGTAATAAACTGAGAGAAAGAAAACAATATTATTATTCAAAACTGTTTAGAGAAAGCCAGGGAAACATTAGAAAGACGTGGAAAACAATTATTGACGTGTTAAAAGGATTGAAAAAAAATGAAGAACCACTAAAACCAATTGTTGAAGAGCAGGGGAATAGCATACATGATAGTAATAAAATTTATAATTCCATTAATTCTTATTTTCCAAATGTTGTGAATAAAATGAATTATAAATTAGAACAAACCACATTGCAAACCAGGAAAAAGTCTGCAAGAATATCAAAAATAAGGTTACCATACAAATCTCCAACTAATTCAATTTTTCTACACCATACAAATCCGGAGGAAGTAGCGAGTATAATAAGAAAATTGGAAAACAAATCTTCACCAGGTGTTGATGGGATAAGCACAAGAGTAGGAGTAAAGTGAGAGTACTGCCCCAAAGCTGCCCCAAAGCTGCTCCAAAGCTGGCTCAAAGCTGCCCCCAAATCCACCCCAAAGCTGATTCTTGGCTCTAACCTTGCCCAATCCAATGTAATCTGAGCTATCTTAGGCTAGCCATACCCCTAATCTCACAATAAACCTCAAATGAAGATCCTCATTCCCACTTTTTTGGGGAAACTAGATCCAGCTTTTTTATTTCTTGAATAACTAGGGAACCATTGATTCTACAGGAATAACTTTTCCCAGTAAATCTAATTACAAATCCATTGACACCTCATTTGTTAAGATTAAACAGAAAATAAGGATCAGTCCCACTCATGGGAAAAGTAGATCCAATTTCTTTAATAACTGAAAAACCATCAATTTTACATGAATAACTTTTTCCAGTAAATCTAATAACGAATCCATCGGCACCCCATTTGTCAAGATTGAACAGAAAATAAGGATCCCATGGAAAAAGTAGATCCAATTTCTTGAATAACTAAGAAACCGTTAAAAAGCTACAAGAATAATTTTTTTCAGTAAATCCATTTGTCAAGGGATCTCCAACCTAACTCAACTTTTCCTGAAACTGAGCAACAAGCACACAGAATCTCTAATGATATTTTTATGTTGAGACCCTTCCTCAAGGAACACCAAACTCAGCACTAAATCCCCCCCCCTGTGGTGGGGATGACCCTCTGTCATTAACCAGCTGAGTTCGAACTACTTGAAAACTTACCTCAGGTTGTATTGAACATTCATTATAAAAATAGATCATTAGTGTTGATAAATTCGTATGATAAAGATAATAATAGTGATATTAATATTTATATCAAAAATTTGATTCAGAATTTTTTCCATTTTTTACAATGCATTAGCTGCAACTTTCATATCAAACATCAATCTCAATAATGAAAAAGAGTGAAAGTATATGACTGATCCAAACTTAATCTAACAATTCTCACTTTTTTCTGGAATCTTTTTCAAAGAATGGTATGAAAAAATGTGATAAATATAGAAGAAAAATCTTAGGTTCAGGTGAGTACACCCAGAAAAAATTTTAGATGTAGGTGAGTACAACCAGAAAAAAATGTAGGTTTGGTTACCGAGACCAAGAACATTATTCAACTTTAATGAAATAAATTGATTTGAAAAAATCTAAGCTCATATAGATGGCACAAATTTGACACTATATCATCACAGTCAGTATTTGAATATCTTGTGCTTTGAAAGAAGCTGATAAATCAAATAATTATATAAAATGCATTAGAATTAAATTGGAAGAAAATGGTTGGAGATCATTCTATGGGAAGACAGGAACAATTCCACAAATTAATGATAAATCAATAAGATGATACTGAAGGTAAAATATTGATACATTTGAGTGTGGAAGTGATTGGGAGATTAATACTTTTAATTTGAATATTATTTAGTTTTTAACCAAATTTTTTGTTATTTTATAGAAGATTTTTTCAAATTTATTATACTCTTTTTACTGTTCCACTCAGTTGTGTATATTCAAACTCATTATCATAGAGCATTAAACAGTTGGCAATGGTTTCTTCTGAGAAATTATTTGTTGTTTCCGATGTCAACTTTATTTCTATTGCACCAGATTTCAATAGTTCATTCTGCTTAATACAGTCTATAACAACCAATGGTGCATATTCATCAAATGTTTTATACTCAATTGATGTACTGCTGTTATAAGGATAGTATTCATTTTGGAATTCAGAGAACATGTGATACAATGAATGTTTATTACCAGCAATATTTTCATAGGGGAATGATTAAGCATTTAAATAGAGATTAATATGGTTCAGATTACAGAAATTGAAATGTGACCTGTTAGCAGTTATAAAATTTCTCCTCTTCTTTTAAAATCCAAAAATAATGAATCTGGTTTTCAATATGTTCGAAGTTGTCTTAACTGTCCATTGAAGATTGGTAGTTTCAGGTAATTGTGGAAATTCATGCAATTCCCATGACCTGATTGGAATGGTAATTGGTATATCACTATGTGTTAAACTCAGCAGATCAAGACAAACAGTGTCAGAAGCATGTATGTAGGGTACTTTCCATTGTAGTTTTGTAATATAATTTTTCACCGATTTTGCTGTCTCTGATTCAATACAATTCAAGTCTGATGATGATCTTAATAGAACAATTCCCTGACAAACATTCAATAGAGCTTTTGTATAGTCTTCCATTACACCTTACCACATATCCAAAGGAATGCAAAAGCAGAATTTATCTAAACTTTTCAATCCAGTCAACTTCCATCCTGCATTCTCCATAATTTTTTCATTGAGTTTTGATTGACATAGATAGTTTTTCATGGTTGTTGTCAATCCTACATTATGTGTGCAATCAACCTTGACCCCTCCCAATTCATATCTGATTTCATCAAACAGGTATGCAACTCCATTATTGATAAGTGAATAGTCCTTGGTTTCAACATCATTCTTATCTTTCACTTTGATTTTGTCTTTAATTATAAGAGAACTTCTACTTGGAAGTGTATAAATATCTTCTTGTTTCAAACTAATTCGAATTTCATCATTCTAATTGAATGTCTGTTGAATATATGGTGTGTGAGTGATATACTCATATTTGGTAATACTCTCATCAAGATATATACTCTGATCAACAAGTAATATATCCAACTTGACTTCTTCGTTATACATTTTTATTATATATTTTTCTCCTCAATGAAACCTGAGGTGAGTTTTCAAGTAGTTCAAACTTAGCTGGTTAAAGACAGAGGGTCATCCTCCCCGCCACAGGGGGGGGGTTTAGTGCTGAGGTTGGTGTTCCTTAACACCCTTAAGAAAGGGTCTCAACATAAAAATATCATTAGAGATTCTGTGTGCTTGTTGCTCAGTTTCAGAAAAAGTTGAGTTAGGTTAGAGATCCCTTGACAAATGAATTTACTGAGAAAATTATTCTTGTAGATTTTTAACGGTTTCTTAGTGTTAATGGATTCGTAATTAGATATACTGGAAAAAGTTATTCATGTAATTTTTTGTAAAATTAATGGTTTCTTAGTTATTCAAAAAATAAAAAAAGCTGGATCTAGTTTTCTCCAAAAAAGTGGGAATGAGGATCTTCATTTGAGGTTTATTGTGAGGTTAGGGGTATGGCTGGGTTAAGTTAGTTCAGATTACATATTGGGCATGGTTAGAACCAAGAATCAGATTTGGGGCAGATTTGGGGGCAGCTTTGAGTCAGCTTTGGGGCAGCTTTGGGGCAGCTCTGGGGAAGCTTTGGGGCAGTACTCTCACTATACCCCTACTCACAGGCTTCGAAAAAACTTACATGAATTATTTGAACAAATTAACCGATCTAATCAACCTGAGTATTGTCGAAGGAAAATTCCCATGCATGTTCAAACACAGCGTAGTTATACTTATTCCTAAAAAGCCAAACTGTAAAAACATAGATCAGTTCCGCCCAATTTCACTTTTATCGGATTTTTCCAAGATTTTAGAAAAAAATATTCAAGATTAGACTTGGAAACTTGTATAAAAATAATAACTTTTTTAGTGATAACCAATATGGTTTCCGTGAAGGAAGAAGTACAGAAGCGGCAATTAAAAATCTAATTTCAAAAATAAATGACAGTTTTAGTGTTAATAATAAGTGTGCAGCTCTGTTTCTTGATATCTCTAAAGCATAATGATGCTATTGATAAAAACATGCTTCTAAAAAACTTGATTTATCAGGAGTTAGAGGAATTGCTAATGATTGGTCAAGATGCTACCTATCTAATAGGAGTCGAAGGGTCAGAATTAATGATATGTTGAGTGAACCCGGGGATATTACCATAGGTACTCCTCAAGGATCAGTGTTATCAAGTACTTTATTTCTGGTCTTTATTAACGATTTGACGGATGGTGATTTACAGGGAAAGATTATATCATTTGCAGACGATACAGTTATATTTTATTCGGCCAAAACAAATCAAGAACTTGAAGATAAATTAGAAATGGATCTTAAGCACCTTAGGTGGTGGTTTTGCGAAAATAAATTAACTATCAACACAGACAAATCTAATATAATACAATTCAATCTTCAAAACACGTGTCAGGAGTTAACTAGTATTTACTTCCATAAATTAGATTGTGCGCAACAGGCGAATAATATATTGTGTAACTGTGAAACAATAAGACAAGCACGTACAGTTAAGTATCTGGGCCTCATATTGGATAGTAGGCTCACTTGGTCAGATCATGTACAGAAGAAAAAAAATGAGTTATTTTTATACATAAGGAAGTTCTATTACCTCAGACAGTTATGTTCAAAAGAAGTATTGTTACAATAATTATACCATGCAGTTATTGGTTCTAGAATAAATTATGGAATAATATGCTGTGGGAGTGCATACAATGTTCATTTTAAACCTGTGATTACTGATCAGGAACATATATTAAAAATAATTTGTAATAAACCTAAACAATAAACTTCAATGATGCTCTTCAGAGAACTATCAATATTACCAGTGAGATATTCTTTTCTATTCAAAGCAATGCTGGATTTAGCTAAAAATTATTTCGATATTCAACGGATGAGAGAAAGAATAACCCTCAGGAATTCACAGGACATTAACCTCCCAAAACCAAGATTAGAACATTCCAGACAACACTTCAAATACATAGCTATAAAAATACTCAATTCACTTCCAATAACAACAAGGAAAATAACGTCACGTCAGTTATTTAGAAAACAAATCAAGAAACTCATTTTACAACTAGACAACCAGAATTATTGTTTTACTAGATTAAACAGTACTGTCTCTTTTTTCAAAACGCATTCATTTATGGTCTAATTACATCAGCAATTAGAAAAAAAACGAAACGTTAACTATGAATAAAATTGAACTAAATATGGAAAAAACAGCAACCACTCCGTACATAGTTTTAAGTTTTGTGTAAGTGTGTTGGAATGCATTTGATTGTTTACTTTTTTTTGAATAAAGAATATAGAATTGTTGGATTTGGAAGATCTAATTTAAATGATGTCCTCTTAAATAGGCTACCACGTCAAAGAGGAGCTTGAGATATTCTAGGATAGAAAATAGAAATAAATTATCCATTCTATCATGAAAATGAAACAGAATGTTATCCCGGTTGCACAGAAACCTGTCGAATTCAAGAACTAAATTAGAGAAGACTTTCTCGAGAAGAAGGCATAAATCTGATTGGTTCTCGTGGCATTCAATCATGCATGTGATTCAAGAATCCAACATGCTTTAATTTAACCAGGCCTTTGTTTATGAAATTTGATCCTAGTTACATTTCGCTGGATGTCTCGGATGTGATCCACCAATATTATGTATGGCATCTACACATATCTTCTGATATTTTCCTTTCCTCAGTTTCTCACATCACATCTCATGATGGACCACAATAAAAAAGCAAAAACACAACAGCTTAAACTGTGTTAATATAGTAACACATTGTTTTCCAGTTGCTTTTAGTCACACATGAGAGTCAGTAACACGTGCTGAGCTGGCATATATCCGCCATGAGGTGAAGAGCATAGAGCAGTGGAAGTATAGAGAGGCCCAGGACCCAGACAGCGGTAAACTTTAATTGGCTCCACTTCTAATCTCTTAAAAGGCTGCAAAACACTCTGCGAAGTGCTGCAATTAGTAAGACGGTAAGGAGGCGAGAAAACAATTAGCTGCAAATTAGTGTTTTAGCTGCTACAATGATAATTAACTGACACTTTGCGCCAGTAGATTAAAATTGAGCTGAACATGCTCGGCTTCGTCCTATATAATGGTAGCATGTAGCATAGATGAAGGATAAGTAAGTAATAATAAGTAATAAGTAATAAGTAAGTAAGTAATAACTATATTATTCTTGTCTCTGCATGTAGATACTGCTTTCATCGAATATTTCATGTGAATCTGATATTGTAGTAAAGTTGTCGATTAGCGGTTCCAATTAGAATAATAATTGACTTTGGGCAACTGATTCAGTGGGCTCATTATCGGTTTGGCGAGTATGGTACTTGAACTTTATACAGTTCAAAAGAAACAATATTATCTGGAAGTGAGTATAAAATTGTTGTTGATTCAATTTTAGATGAATGTAGCGATGACTTACTAGTAGTTGGGAGTCAGAGAGGATAGCATGTAGGAGCTGATGAGTTGGTGGATAGCCAAAAAAAATATATAATTAATTCATTCGACTACTTATACTAGTGTTCATCAGAAATGCAAAGTTTTTCAAAGAAAGAATTGCATTGAAAATAGAAAATACCTGTTCTTCCAAAACAATCCTCCCTCTATTTCTCATCGTATATACTAAATTCAAATTCAATTATTTATTGCCAGAATTCAACAATGCAACAATTCAAGTTTAATAAATCAACACTTATTACAAGAAGATAAAACAAGATCAACTACCGAGAACTAAAAACCAAAAATTGTTTTAGGCAACACCAGCAAAAGAGAAGTCTTTGACCGCTGGTGCGAGTCGCAAAAAACTGATTTGAAATGAAAACTAAAAACAAAATACAAGTTACAATACGAAATCGAGTTGAAGACAAGAAAAAATACTTCACTGCAAGAAACAAAGGCGTGATAACGAATTTTGAGAGAGAGAAAAAAGATTTTCCAATAGGAAAAAACTAAAAAAAAAACAGATAGAAAAATATGACTACCATTCAGGTCTCAGGGAAGAGAAATACTTTTTCTCAATCCAAGTCTCTATCCCCTTCAAATCTACTCTTTGATGAATATCAAATGGAATTATATTAATAAATCTAGAGCTCATATATACATCAAATGTCTTCCAAACATGCTCAACTTAGAATCTTGAACAAAATACCTCAGCGAACTGTCTGGTCTCAAGTTGTAAAATGCTATATCAATCCTACAGAATTTTTTTTTTTTTTACTATATGTTTGAAGAGTCTCTTGAAATAAAGTTGCCTTACTGTCAAAACTCTGAAATAAAAAAATAGAGATTCACTTGGATACAGCCTAGATTTATTTAATATTGTTTTTATTATACACTTTTGAATTATTATGAATAAATCACTAATGCGGTTATCATAGGCCCCAGCCCTAACGACTATACCATACTGTATTAACGATTGTACAAAAGCAAAATATATATCATTTTAAGGTACTCTAGATTTAAGATTTTATTTATTTTATAGAATTTAAAGGTAATGTATTTAAGTTTTTTTACAAATGGAGCTTATGTGGGAGTACACATTAATACATTCACACTCTTCAAACGAGTGAATGATTGAATTTAAATTGAATTTATTGCCAAAAATTACAAATACATATTTTTACAATACAATATAAATAACATTGATTGTTACTTAAGTGCATCAATAACATCACTGTAATACTTGGCACTGCCAACATAAGATTCCTTGTGTGTTGGCAGTGAGTTGCTGTTTATTTATTCTGTATCAATTCAGGTCAGTATATGAATTAATATACAATTGATAATGCTAACAAAGAAATTACAATGCTAAAAATTTAATCATGCTAATGAAGCTCTACCTATTACACAAAAAAAAACGCACAGGCTCACAGCAAAAAAAAAAAATACTTGAGAATACTATACATAACTTACTATACTATGATGAGAATTTTAATCTAATTAATCACTGTGACATCTTGAGGCCATCATGACAGTGAAACTTCCTCAACGAAAAACAAATGAACTGATACAATAAAAAGAAGTTCCTGTAATGTGACTTGGGACAAATTAGATTGGAAGATAATACCCTAGAATGCTTTCCTCAATATCTCTAAATCCATACACTTACTACATACATTCAACAGTTCTACTATATATTATCTACTGGTTACTGAGAAGCATGAGAGTGATAGAATATTTATTCTGATTACTGAATCAATATGATTATGTCACACATATCATGTCGTAATACAACCCATTGCATTCCTTCAAAATAATTCATTATCAAGTTGTTTTTGTGACGGACGGGAACCACTCACAACCAGAGCATGGAATGTAATCGAGTATAGAGACTCTAGAATGTAACATTCTATACTTTCTGCTAACAACACTTCTCAGCTTCTTTGTCACAGTGACTTTGAAGTAGTGAGACGTCAACAATCATCTTCTTCAAGAGAATTAGTGCGTGGAACAACAACTATGAAAAACTGGATGTTTTAACATGCAAATGCATGTCGCACTCAGAGCTGTTAGCATGTTAACATGTCTGAGCAACAACTAAACAACACTTGAGTCATACACGCCTGGCTGACTTGCTTGCTTTAGCCTTCAGCCCTTGTTCTCTTATTGAATCAAGTCTTACTCAGCTCCCCTAACCCAACTACTAGGTCAACAAACTACTTCAACTAATAGGTGAGCAAATTCTAAAAGAACAGCGTGAACAATGTCTTTACGTGAAAACATTGATTACAGAATGATTAGATAAGTTTTTGAGGTGGTATATTCTTGAACCAGAGTTAAATCTACTCCTAATGCTTGATTAATATTTGTAAGCTCAAATTATTTTCCAAGTTCCCAGGATCACACTATTCTGGCATAACGATGATTCCCGGTGAGAAGAAGAACATTTATGTTCCAATGGGTTTGTGAGTTGAAACAAAAGGAACATTTTTCCTATTTAGAAATTCTTATTGGAATAGTTTCCAGAAGAGTTTGTTGGATGCTTCTTCAACGAAGAGTATAGAATTACATTCTATACTATCTGTTCTTCACAAATTCTAAATTACCATCCTAATATTTGAAAAGTAGTGAACTGAAATTGAAAAATGGGTTTAGTTGAGAAAAAATATAAAGGAAATTGATTGTTGAATTTATTTTTCATATATTTTATCCTAATCTCAATTCTTATGTTCTTTCATCCTGGAGAACAATAGAATTGCTCTATAAGAAAACGAAATAGTGATAAGGATAAAATTATGAAACTTTGGTTCGTTCTTATGCTGCATTTCCTTGAATACTGAATTATACGCAGTATTCAACTTTCAATTGATTTTCGATGGTTCTTCTAAAATGAATTAAATTCATTTTATTTCAGATTCTCAGCTTCAGTGGGCAACATGGTAAAATTTGTAATGATATTTGGTGTCTCCAGAGTTTTATTTTGAGAGTGAATAATGGTTTACCTATATAAAATCAGCAGGATTACATAATTAGTAATAGATCTAGATAGGTCTGATAGTAATAGACTGATAGATCTTCACATATTATCCATATACGATCTCAGCTTCATTGTAGGAAAATTCAAATTCTAAATTTCATCCATTTCTATGTAATCAACCTAAACTCATACCATCTCATTATACCCAGCTTTTTCCAGAATCATCGTCCCCAATCTCATCAACTATGTCATCATCACCACCACACACAACGACTGTGACGAGAATTATTCTCTTTCACTTTTATGGTTTGCCGGCTTCAAATTCCTCTCGCTCATTCCCTCACTCACTCATTCTCTTATCTGTCCATTCTTTTCTCCCTTCTTCTCACTCATACTTTCTCGCTCACATTTTTATACAGGCCCTTATTTCTCTCTCCTCTTACTCATTTTCTCCCTCACAACTTTCCTCTTCCTCTCAGTGTCTTTCACGGTTTTGCTCGCCCTGTTTGAAACTGCTCTCTTTATATATCTCTATCTCAATCACTTTTTCGCTGCATCTGTCCCACCATCTTCTGTACTACGCAGTATATCCCGTCTTCCATCCTAGTTTTATGTTTAGCGAGAGCATAACCCGATGATAGTCGGGTGGTTGGCGGAGGGTGGAAGGAGGATGAGGATGAGAATGGGAAGGAGCAGGCGATGTAGGAGAAGGAGAAGAAGAAGAAGAAGAAGAAGAAGAAGAAGAAGAAAAAGAAGAAGAAGAAGAAGAAGAAGAAGAAGAAGAAGAAGGAGAAGAAGGTCAAGAAGAAGGAGGAGGAGGAGGAGGAGGAAGAGGATGAGAAGAGTGAGAAAGAGGAGGAGGAGGAGGAGGACGAGAAGGAGGAGAAGGATCTGGAGGAAGAAGCGGAGGAAAAGTAGAATAAGCTGGTGGAGGAGAGAGGATAGGAGGAGGTGGAGGAGGAGGAGGCGGAGAAAAAGAGTGACGAGGAAGAAGGAAAATAGTCATATAACCGGATGGGGAAAGGAGAGAATGAAAAGATAATGATAGTGACTGTGTAGATGAGGAAGAGTTGATGGAGGAGAAGGAGGATTTGAAGGAGGAGGAAGATGAAAAATAGTCGGGTAACTGAAAGGAGAAAGTGGAGAATGTAAAGAAGAAGATAACGAGTGTGAGGAGGAGGAGCAGGATGAGGACGGCAGGAGAAGGAGGCTCGACCCCTCTGCCAATGTCAAGAACAGAGGGTTAGTAATCGGCAAACGCAGACTCCCGTGGGGCCTCAGAGGATGAAAGCGAGAAGGAAGAAGATGATGATGAGAAGGAGGAGGAGGAGGAAAATAAGAGGGACTCATACGGACGCTGAGTCATCTGAGGGATGTCGTCGTCGTACTATAAGCGAAGTACGGACTAGTGAGCGGAATGAAAGTTTGTAAAAGGGGCTTTCTAAGTATGAAAGCACATATAAGATTGCCGCACGCGCACACGCACTCACCAGCAGGGGTTGACGCCCTGCCACCATTCACAGCACACGGCCGATCACAGATCCAACCCTGCTCTATCCCAACATCACTTTTCGATCGATAGTTTCTCCTTCCTTCATCACTATTCATCATTCTCTATATCTCTTGATTCATTTCCATGTTATTATTGTTTGCTTGTTTCTAGAGTCCTATTTGAGTCTTTCCTCATAACCTATTTTCTCAAAGTCTCCCGTGATTTTCGTAGATCCATTTACTTGCATTCAAATTGTACTTATACTACAATATTTTTTAATAATTGCTCCTGTTCCTCTCCATACTGATGTACGTGGATTTCGTTAAGCCGTATTGACTTGTACATATAATAAATAATATAAGCCTCACGTTGATTGTGACGTGTTTATATAATGTAACTTTTGACTTATATGTGCCCAGCTGGCAGTAGTCGGTAGAGCAAATGAGATTTGAATACTTTTTATTTTTTTGCACCTGCTGAAATAACGATACCATATAGAGCCATATATGATACCATGAAGATACAATGGAGATACCAATATAGATACCATGAAGAGATGGTTCTTACCAGCTCTTCAAGGAGCTTATATAAAATTCTGCTATCAATCTCTGCAAACTGCTGCCGCTTTATCAATCCGCAATCCCGACCACTGCACTGATTGACTCCACAATTATAGATGCTGGAGAAGTAGATGAATACAATGATTCCAAATACTGCACAAGACATCATATTACCGACATCAATCCAACTCACTACCATCTGACAAAGGGGTCAGCAGTGTGAGATCGAAGTGTGATACCGAGTGTGATCGAAGACGATATTTTAGTTAGAATTCCTTATACTTTCTATGGCTTGTAGTACTGATTCGGATCAATTCTATTACCCTGTGTCTCAGTCAATTCGATTTCAGTGATTAGGTTGAACCATTTAAATAAATCTTGAGAACGTAATATTTCTGAAGATTTAATGATCAATACTGTATATCGCTGATTTGTCCAACTCATTCGGTGAAGAATATAGTTGGTTGATAATTTTATTAATTCGTCAATAATAATAAAAAAATACTAGTACAAAATTGGTCATGCATGGAGACAGGATTAAAAATGAAAGGTACACCATTCAACGAATAAAACGTATAATGACAAATGGAATCAATGAGCGAGAATAGAATATGAAACAATAAATTCAAAAACAATATGAGAAAATATGCAAGAAAAATATCACAGATCGCTCAATTAAAACTCTTATTATGCTTACTAGCATCGATTAATAATTTTCATAATTTTTCTATTAGCATATATTATAGATTAGCTCAATCGTTCGACTTGCTCTCGCTTATCGAATAAAATGTTATAATTCTGTATTCTAACAATATCAAAAATTTAAATATTAATCCTCAGAGTATAAGTTCAGCCGTCAGTGGAATTTAGATAAAATAACTTATCTTAGGAACTTTGAGCTTCTGGTAATTCTTTCTTGAATAATACTGATATTCAAATACATCAAATTAGCATATGCAATAATTCAAATAGTGATATATAACTTAAATGTTTAATTCTCATCAATGTTCTTAATAAGACTTTTCCCTTATTTATAACTACTTGCAAAAATAAGTTTAAATCAAGCTTGATTTTTAAATGTACCCTTCGACGAGCTAGCTTTATGAAATCTCTATAAATTCGTTGCACTGAGGGCCCTCTGAAATATTTTACAACTCACGTGCGCCGAGTTTCCACAATTTTAAAGATATGGCATGGATTCGCCTCGTGTGTACTATACCTTATTTCTGGTGGACTTCTGTCGTCTTCTCCAATGGAAATAATTACTCTAATAACTCATGTCATAGAGCAACTTCACTGAGTTATGTCGATTACTCAACAGGAACATTTAAAATTTAAACTTTGACAAAATTAAAAATGTAATAATATAAGGGGTTCAGTCTAATGCTCTAATATTGGTTGGTGTCCCGGCCGATCTCTGGCAAGCAAGACGTGGGATGGTGATCCTCCTTATTCTTCCTCGACGATACTTCCTATTTCTAAATTCACATAAAATTTGCAAAGCTTCTCCTATTGGTGAATTCCAACAAATCCCCAAGGATGTAATTTGATACTGTCAAATAGTTCGTAGAGCAAAGGTATATTGATAAGTTATATATGAATATATTTACACTTAAATTTGATCCTATGCTAGTAACACATGCATCTTACAATAATTATATATTTTTATAATATAAAAAGACCACGTGGTGACTTTTTGAAATATTCATTTTTAGCGCCTATCAAATACTGGATTCTGATTTGTACATCACCAGTTTTTGTACAAAATGTGCTATTGTATTAATACGCCCAATGAAACTAGATCCCATTTCCTTTTCATTTTTATTACATTTTCATGATTTTCATTTGTTTATATATACACAATAAATATTTGGATATGCTTTTAAACGTTTATGTCCTCTATTTTGCATGCTAGAATTTACAAAACCCTTTTATTGTTCTCGCTTTATCGAATACTGTTTACTTGCAATTATTTTGCTAGAAAGTATCTGACTGAATTTCAGATGTACAGCTTGATCGCTGTCTATGTTGCCGACAAGCGATATTTACAAAGAACTTAACCTCAAATACAATATTATTTTTTTTATTAAATAATTGAAAAATGATTTCCATTTCGAATTTTTGCAAATAATCATAGCCTTTATAGTCGTTAATATCTTCTCTTTATTGTCGACTGATAATACCATTGATGATAAAAGTCTCTGGTTTCTTTAAATGAGACCTAATAATCCATTTCAATGAATGAATTCCATTTGTGCCAGATTGCACCGTAATCTTCAAGATTCCAGACTTCTCTTTTCAAGCTTTCTCCCTCATTTGTATCACAAATTTGAGAGTCTTGGATTGTGATGAAGATAGATTTTCAAGATTATCTACATTCCTCTTTCTAAGCTCTATCATTTGTGTTACAAACTTGAGGGTCCTCAACTTCGAAATTATTTGTGACAGTCAATTTTGTTCCTTTCATACTTCATGAAAATAATAATTCTTGGAAGAATGTGAGTTGGAGAAGTAAATGTGTTGTTGAAGTGGGGTAGGAGCTATTGGCGGCATGGAAGTCATTGTATGATCTCTTTGACATCATATTTCGAGCTACTTTTGAGAAATCATTTCTATTTCAATGAATATAATATATTCATAACATTCAATAAATCCTTCAATTCCAATATTCTATTAGTCGTTCACTATTCAACAAAATTTTGACTGTTATCATTCGCACTCTCTACAACTTCAACACTCCTATTTGGTACTTCTTTTTCCTTGATCCTCCTTTCCACTTCTTCCACAGTAATCCTTATTCTTCCAGTCTCTATCTCCTTTGGGATCTTTCTTAAACCCAGTCACCCTATTTTTCAAGTCACTTCTCTGTCAATTCCTTCTATAAAATTTTACTCGCTTTATTATCATCTCTGTTTTCCAATGAACTCCTATCACCTCACTTTCACTTTTCTCAATTTATAACTCTCTCTACTCTCCTTCAACACACATCCTCTCTCTTACTACCCCGATACCTTATACTTTTTTCTTATTCCCACAATTTCTTCCTCTTTCTATATATTCTTCCTATAAAGAACAGCTGTGCTTCAGAATAATTCTAAACTTAATTATTAAGTTTGCTTTTCGATAATTCTTCAAAGTTATATTTTTAATATGTGAATATTTCCTACTTTAGTTATAATGATGTGGATATTTCTTCTATGTTTAGTTTTGAAGCATCTGAATTTGAAAATCTACTTTGTGAAAATACTTGAGGACTGAAAACTCTGTGGATTGAAGAACTACAAGACTTAACCTATTTCGTACTATGTGTTATCTAAATTTGGGAGAGGAATAGCACAAGGTCACCTTATTTTCCCTCGCCCTATCATTTTGATGATGTACTTATTGTATAAATGCATAAAATTTTATTATCATCTTGCCACACCCATTCTTGTGTACACCTTCTTCTTCCTTCACTCTACTATTTTCAATCCTATCACAGCGATCCTCCTCTTCTTCTTATTTAATCTTATCCTTCCTTATTCTTTCCACTTTCTACTCTTCCTTCTTCAATTTTTTTCTCCAGCTATCCTGCTCTTTCTCACCTTCACTCTTCATCCTTTTTACACTCTCCATCTCTCTCCTTCCATTCTGTGGTGGCGTGCCCTAGTCCGAAAACTTTGCTTTGTGTTTCTCAGACTATTATTATTGCTATATTGCACCCTTCTAGCACTGACAGCCAGAAACTTGAGATAGACATGTCTATGTCTATGCCAGCGAGATTAGTTGTGGCCACACTAAATTTGTAGACCTGTCAGTTGCTTACCGGAATGCTTCCCTCTGCTCTGCCTTTTTTCACCGCACTAAACGGGGGAAGTGGTCGTTCATTTTGTTATTCAACTATGTGGAAAGTATATCATCACTTGCCAATTTGTGGCTCAACTCTACAACGATAAGTTTTTTGATTGTAAATATTCCATACTTGATAAAAAATGTTTGACACTTTCCAGAATATTGTTGATTTGCTTATCTGCTGTTTCAAAATCGAATTTATGATGGAATATTTCAGAATCTTGAATCAGTTTTGAATGTATAAGAATAATAATAAATTCGAATCTCCAATGAAAGCTAATACAAATCGAACTGAGGACTCTGCCGCAGCAATAATTCACTAAAAACAAAATAGCAAGAGGAAATTCTTCAATGTATATTGAAAAATTGTGCTGTAGGTCTCTCTGATGAACCATGTTCTAGATATGAAAACGTTTTGAGTGACTTTTCAATCACATATCGAAAGAATAGAATGGTTGAATTATACACAGATAGACTTATCCCTATTCCAATATCCCTATCCCAAATATATTATTTGGATTGCAATATTTTGTGTTAATATTGGAGAGTATTGAGAAATGTTTATTTTCCATCATGAATCATGCATTTTCTGTTCACTTGACCTCTATTCTTGATGAATAAACAGGTTTATTATTGAATTTCTCTCCATGAAAAAAATGGCCTAGAAAGCCTAGAAAAAAATGGCCGCCGTATGTGGTGGTCTTAGAGAAATTCCTACTAGGAAAAAATCACTAATCAGCTGTTAGAGAGCGTCTCAGTTAGTCAAAATCTCAGTTCATCCAGTTCCCGTTTGAAATATCATTGCAGGTCACCACATACGGCGGTCATTTTTTTGTAGGCGCAAGTCCGGTATATAGGAAGTCCTGGTTGAAATGTCGATTCACCTCCAATATGTTTGTTCATATCCATGAGAATGCGAGAATGTTGTATTTAAATCTTTCAATCAGTTCATGTTTACATTCCATGACTTCACTCGTGTCTTTCTTCCAGCAACAAATTTCATATCTCATTATTCCTCACTATCCCATGACATATAAAATGATCACAAAGATTGGGCTGTATTATTCACGTCTGGTGTGATGAAGCCTTTTCTACGGGACATTCACATTTCCCGATTGAGACCCGTGATATCGAAACGCACAGTTCATAAAAACTTGAAATTAGATAATGACATGACAAGAAAAGTAAAGCACAGTGCATTTCCGTGAAGGCCAACGTGGATCTGACGTGGAGGGATGGAGAGTAAACAAAACAATACCACGTGACTTTTGGGGCGAGGGTAGGGTTGAGGTAGCCAGAATGGGGTTTTTCGGGGGCGAGAGAAACGGCGTAGCACGTGGGTGTAGAATCTAGAGTGAAATGGAAAGATATCGCAAATTCGCCGCCCCTTTGAGGGGTGGAATGGTGTGGTGGAGGGGGGCTAGCGGCGCCGCGAGGGTTTACTGATGAGGGGGTGGCTCTGGTGGTGAGGGGTGTATACAGTCGGACTTCCCCTCTGAAGGGCGCAGGGGAGAAGATGGGTTACGCACTTTAATTGAACGTGTCAAGGCGGGAGGGTGGTGGATGAGTAAGAGAAGGAAGAAGAAGAAGAAAAAGAAGTAAGAAGGGTGTATGTACACCCTCGACCATCAGTACAGTTGAGCTTTGTAGTGTTGTTCGTCTCGTGCCGTAGTTGAGTCGTCGTGTATGTTGCTCGTGCTTGTTTTGTGTCCAGTTGACGGTGTTTTGTGTGTGTTTTTACTTAATTATACTCAAAAGTCACTTAATCACCTTAGAAAATAATCTTACAATAAGTAAAATTCACGTAATCGAAGGAATAACTCTTGACCTACCCTTGACCAGCTATTTTGTCTAAGAAGCAGATTTTTGTGTGTGATAAAACTCAACTCCTCTAGAAAAATCAGTGGAAAAATACCTATCTATTCTAAAAAATAACTTCCAATACATATTCTTCAAATTTGAAAGAATTCTCCTGAACTAGCACCAACAGTACTCGTTGTAGACAGTGTTAAACAATTACTTCATCTTACTAAAAATAAATTATTTATCTGAAACAATAAACTTCTGTTACCTACTCACTCTAAGTACTACAATTCCACATAATCAAAGTTATACGTGAGAATTTACACATTTTTACTAACACTTTCATTTTTAAACAGTTTCCAGTGTGTGTTTTCAACTGAGTTACATTGGAAAATCTCTTGCTCATCTCGAAGAAGATCAACCATCACTGATAACATCACTTGTTAGTTTTGAGAAATAATCTCAATTACTCGATCCTCGAGCTCTTGACCTACCGCCATCTTGTTACTCAACTCGCACTGCGCAGTTGCAAACATTTTTCCTTTCCAAGGTCATTGCTAGTTATTGCGCAATAAGTTGAAACTTATCACGTGCTTTCAAATAGTTCACCAGATAACAAAAACTAGTTAACGACCTGAGGTATACGTTGCTCGTTACTTACGAACATTAACGGAATAATAGTTGTGATATCTTTGCTGTCATAAATCTGTTATCAACGGGTCGTCAACGGTGATAAAACCGAGTATTGTCCATCATCAAACTCGTCTAGAGTAATAGTTTCTCTCGTCTCCTGAATTCATGAAACATGTCAGTGAATTCTGTTTTCAGACATTGAGTGTATTCGAATATCTTGCAGATCTTCCCCATCTGAATTCTACTCCACTCCATGGTTTATCTAGATCTTCATTAGAACTCAAAAACACATAGGAATACTTAATATCAGTCCATAGTTTATCACAAAAATTGAGCTTGATGTTTCATAGGCACTACTTTCTGTTAAAACAGTAAAAATATTATTATTTTTCAGTAGAAGCAAAACTTCGTGATATTTCAACGTTGGACTTTGATTATTGTTACCAGAAGAACATTTAGTATATATTATCTATAAGACTGAAAATCAGTACAAAGCATTTATATAACTATAAAGGGAGAATATATTTTGAGATCTATCTAGATACTGGAGACATTTTTCACCTTGCCATTAATTCGTTACTAGTCTACATTATAATATAATTTGAATAACTATACAGTTTCCTTGACATGAAATAGGAATAAGTTACCGCTTTTTCTTGCTTTCAATTGATTTTCTTGCTTGCTCAAATTTAATATGAGGGAAATCCTCTTCTAGTGTTTCAAAATCTTATTTCGAATAATTGAATTTTTCCCAATGCTTGAGGAAGATCACTCCCGGTAAGGTTCAGTGACTGCAATAAATTCAAAGTTAGAATTCAAGACAGTAGCTGAAAAATTGTGATTCAAGTCTAATTTGAAAGTTCTTAAGGACTGTAATCAAATACCAAAAGTACCTATCTGCAATACATCAGCAGGTGCTACAGTCCTTTACTTGTGCAATATAAACAAACTGCAACTGGCTTTCCAGATTCAATCATCTCATTAAATACACTTATCCACGTTCTAATAATTTGTGCAATCGCTTTTAGAAAACGTAGATGAGAATTGTTTGATATATTGTGTGATTTAAATATCACTAGGACGGAATCATCTTGTACTTCTGTACTCCACAACCTCGACAATTTGTTACATTGATAATAAACAAGTTCAATTAGTTGAGAAGAGTTCCTTCCTGGTGCTCTTGGATATAGTCTCTACTGTGATTTTGTTAATAGAGATGAATAAATAGTGCTTTCAACTAATAAAGAATAGCTTATCATACAAGAAATATTGATATTCGAGCAAAGTAATAGAGAAATCAACAAAGTAGTTCCTTGCAACCAGAGAGTTTTTCAATTACTTGAGAAAGAGTGGAAGAGGAGAAAATCATTCCAGATCACGATCACTCTGTGAGGAAGGTGATGGTGAGTGTCGGTAGCTTGAAACAATAGAGTTATCATTTTCTCAACATAGAGTGATAAACCTGAGTGAATCATCTTAGATCAAATAATATATTCTTCAAGTGAAAGTAAAATTTAGTCAGTAGGAAAAAAGTTTCAATTTTCAGATTCAGGAAGTGATAGTGAAATTGTGTCGCTATTAAAAACAATTATATTTCAAGTTGTAAAGTGCAATACAAAGTGCAATACTTTTGTTCGGATATGCTGATACCGACGTCAGGAGCATCAGAGGCTCAGCTGGGCTCAGTGTCAGGCTCACCGGGCAAAAGCGCCATGAACGGACACGCGATGACGTCACCGGGTTCATCAGGCGACAGCAGCGACCCTGGTGCCGGATCTGTGAAACTATTCGTGGGGCAGATTCCGCGCCACCTGGAAGAGGAGCATCTGCGACCCATGTTCGAGGAGTTTGGCCACATCTATGAGTTCACCGTGCTCAAGGACAAGTTCACAGGCATGCATAAAGGTAATAAAAGTCAACAACTTGTTATCAAAAATTGAATGAAAGTGAAATATTTAAATTTTTATTTTTTGTGCATCTTGATTTGATTTTTTGTTTTATGGAAACCTGGAGAAAATTTTGTGGAAAATTTGTTACCGAGGGGATTGTTTAGAAGGAGTGATCCATTCTTAATATTATAGGATTGCTTTTTTTCACCCGCCCTATAAGGCTGATGATACCCAATAGAAATAGAAAAGTACGTAAAAGCTGAGAGGATAGTATGTACAGTTAGTACAGTCATTAGTGAATCAGTCATTAGTCGAAGAAGGGGATCAAAATTTATTACTCTCGTTATATTATCAATAGATTCATTATTTTCATAAAGAATAGACATCGGCAAAGAACGCACAATCAACACATTACTCATAATCATATAAATCATCTCATTCCATTCTTCCTCGCTTCAATTCTGTATTGTGTATTCGTATTGGCTTCAATCATGGCCATTCAAATCTTCTCATTCCCTTTACAATTCTGGCTACAATTGGTAGGCTGGCTACAATTGGTAGGCTGGCTACAATTGGTAGGCTGGCTACAATTGGTAGGCTGGCTACAATTGGTAGGCTGGCTACAATTGGTAGGCTGGCTACAATTGGTAGGCTGGCTACAATTGGTAGGCTGGCTACAATGGTAGGCTGGCTACAATGGTAGGCTGGCTACAATAATTGGTAGGCTGGCTACAATTGGTAGGCTGGCTACAATTGGTAGGCTGGCTACAATTGGTAGGCTGGCTACAATTGGTAGGCTGGCTACAATTGGTAGGCTGGCTACAATTGGTAGGCTGGCTACAATTGGTAGGCTGGCTACAATTGGTAGGCTGGCTACAATTGGTAGGACATGCATGATACCCAGGTCGTCGTACATTGTTATGTCATAAGAGCGAAATGCTTTGAGCAAAATCTTTAAGATTAGGATTTTGTAGCTGCGATTTTTTGTTGATTTTTCTTACCTGCTCTCAATTCAATTCAAATTTTATTCCACCAAAAAACACAAAAACAATACAAAGATGTGAAAATTAGAAAAAAACAATAATTAGTACTCTAAATATCATATTATCTATGTCAGCTATCTGTAAAATACGGCTGGAGGTGAAGAACTATTGGCATAGAAGAACTATTGACAAGTGAAACACTTGTTCGCCAATAGAAATAGAGACTTAACTATTTCTAAATCTTAAGCTAATAATTTAAAATGGAACATTTCATGCAAACAATACAAAGTATATTCAAAATAAATACTCTATTTGAGGATCAATCATTTCTCTATAATTATAATTTGTAACTTTTCGATGGTTCATTTATTGTTATTGGTTGTCCATTTCATGTTAGAATTGATTCTTCTATCCATGAATTGGAAAACATCTAGCTCGACGGCAAACACGTTGTCACAAGCAAACTAATTACATGAAGGTTTGTTCATTATCCTCTAAAATAGTACGAGCTACGAGTAGCATGTCTGGGATGGACTTTATCCTGAGATGGAATGAAGATAATTATAGCCAGGGCTGCATTAGCTTAATAAAAGTGCATATATAGTCCATAAAAGTGGTGTAAACAGCGCACTAAATTCTTGCCTTTTTATTACGTAATATCGTATTAATGAGGTTGTGTCTGAAAAAGCAGCTGCATGTCTTTATCTGTAAAGCGCGGTTATGTGCTCACATCAAAAGCGTCTAATTGGATTAAAGGAATGTGTTTTCCAGCTTTTTTCCAACACTTTTCCATCAAATCGAAGCTCGCCTAATGGCTTTCTTAATATCCGACATTGAGCGTTATTCTACCAATTCAAAGTATCAGCTGCGCTCGTTTCTTCCAGAACGTTAATGTGTAAATTACTCCAGTGACACGGTAATTTCATTAAATGAGTGATAAATTTGAACGGAAGTTTTCCTGGTTAGGAACACCGGTGGTTTTTCAGTGGATGTAATTAAATGTGCTTGATGAATTTGTCATAAGTTATAATTTTGATGAGATAATCAATTTATTTTTCAAATAAATAAATATTGAGTGAGATTTATAGATTTGAGTTTGAATAAAGTGAAATGGAATGAATTGCTTCTGTGAAATGGAAAATATATTGTTGACAATTAAGTGTATTGACTGATTTCTGTGAAGGGTACTAATCAATTACCAAAACCTCCAATTAGAATTGGCATTACTATAAAGAAAATTATAATAAAAGCATGTGAAATAGGAATTTATAGAGAGATATAGAAATATAAAACATGGAAAAGGCATAATTTTTCATAATTTTTATGATATTGGCAGAATATGAGAATTAGAAATATTTATCCCTGTAACTTTTTCCACCAGATTAAGAAGAACTGGTACTAAAGAGAAAACAATCATTTTATATAGAGAGAAGGAAACAATACCGGCAGGAAGGTTCATGCTCATGGATTTTTCACAATTGAGTGTTTAGACAGTGGTACATTTTGGAGAATTCGTGTAAGGGCGGTTGGAGCTAGCAGCTACGGCAAATGAATAAGACGAATATTTGAGACAGAGATGATATTATAACAGAAATGAATGATTAGGTACTTGATATATTATACTGATTCAATATACATCGCAGGTAAAAACATGAATAGCTATTCAGAAGTCGATAAAAATTTATGTTGTGGGGAACAAACAACACTGTGTTGACAGAAGTCGATGGCAAAACACACACAGAATTTAATACATGTGCATATGATTAATAAAATATTCAAGGATATGCTTTGAAATATTTCATGGAAAAACGTATGGATATAAAATAAGTGATTGGAGATTGAAGGATATGCAAGAAGAGAAGAATGGCAGAGATAAAATGATGTGAAGGGACGAAGTGAGATGAAAGCAAGAGATGGAAAATGGACAAGTTGAAATATAGGCTGACAAAACGTCTTAAATCAAAATTTAGGCCGTTATTCATTGGAGTAGTACTATTCAAGTTTGAAAAGGGGACCAAGACGAACGGACGTCTTCTTAGTCTTGGCGAAACCCGCGCCGTGCTGAACAAAGCAGGCAAGAAGAATGACGTGATGAAGGACTTGCAGAAAGAATCGGGTGGTGGGAGGAGGTAAGAATGGACGAAAAACATAAATCAGGCACGTCACTTACGGCAGAGGAGGACCAAGCGTTTGGCCCATGGATCACGTGACTCAGGTGGTGGAAAGGAAGGTGACGATGGATGAGGAGAAGTCATAGAAGGGGGAGGAGAAGGAGCGGGATGTTGAGGAGAGTATGAGGAGAGGGTAGAGAGAAGGAGGGGGTAGTGAGGAGGAGGAGAAGAAGATTGTATAAAAAGAAAGATGAGAGCAAGAAAAATGAAAATCAGAAGAGGTGAAAGAATAAGAGTACATTTTATTGAGTGAGTTTGAAAATTACAAAATTCACAGGTTGCACACTATATCATTTTGGCCTAGTGTCTGTTTTTTCTCCCCAATTTTGTAATCGAATAAGTGAATACATGAGTAGAAGAAGAGAGAGCAGAAGAATAATACTTCAACATTGAAACGTATAAATACGTCATCAAAACTAATTCATATTGCAAGATAAATTTCCAAAATATTCATAAAAAACGCCAGGAGAAAAACATAAAAGTTTCAGTATTAGAGTAATATAAATGTTTTCTCGAGAAATATCTATTCCCACCTCGCAACTTAAATAGAGGATTAACAGACCTTAAAAATGAGATATTGACTGGAACGTTCGGATGAAAATCAACCGAGTTATAAGGAATCCCAATCAACATTATGCTTATGGAGATGGCAATTCGACATGGTCCCCCTCCTGCAGAGCCTTACGAGGGAGATAGATTAGTGAAAGTTGGAAGTAGGAGAAAGATAATATTTATGCAAGGAGTAAGAGAAGAATATAAAGAAATAGAAAAATATACTGGAGAAAGGAAGAGAAAATTGATGGAGAAAAACTACAGAAGAAGCTGTAAAATCAACGATTTCTCCTCAGTCTCTTATTCCATGCACTCAAAGTGAACGTATTCCTATTTTCTAATATGAGACTATTCACAAGATTACGCATCCATGCTCTCTCCATTCAATAGTATCTTCTCTAGAATTTATGAATGCATCTGGTCATAGTATCACTCATATTCCATCTCAGCTCTCGCTATTAGATAACGACTTTTCAATAATCTTATTGACTATTTATCAGAATAAATTTAATAATAGCCATTCTATTATATTAAGTGCGCAATTTCTGTATATCTGTCCTCATTTTTTTATATGGTTGTCTGGCTATCTGGTTATTTATGTTCAACGGATCTCGAAAACGGCTCTAACGATTTTCACGAAATTTGTAAATACATAGTGAATTTATGATATAAAAATTCGATTGCACTAGATCTCATCCTTGAAAAAAACTCGCTGAAGGACATGAAAAGGATAACAATTATTCATCCTTTGAAAAATAGATGTTAATTACGTCGTCTGTCGAAACAGAAGATGCGTGTGTGGAAGAGACTGAAATTTTTCTAGCTGTGTAATCGAGAAATATTATCTAGAAATTTTAATCGACTTAAAAATAATCTGATTTGTTGACATGACATTCATGATAATCATTCTAAACTATATAATATAATTTTCAAAGTTATTCATTATTTGACAATTTTAAGTGATCAGTGAGTGTTATTTTGTTATTCAAATTGGCTTGTAAATAATCTGAATTAGAACTTTTTTGTTTTTAAATGTTAAATTGAACCTGAATTCAAGTGTATGGATTATAACCTACTTTCTGGACTATTTATAGTGTATGAATCAGAATTCGGTGAAGAAACAGATTTGGGCTGTGCCTGTTAGTCCTTCCCCAATCATTTTAAAGAATTGTGTTCTGTTTATCAATAGTTCATAAATAAATAACGAGCGAAGCTCGGTGCCCCGATATCGATGTTATTATTGGTAAAGCAATCATTAGGAGCTATTTTAGTATTGGTAGTGCTCATATGTCGATCGATAAAAATAATAGTTGATTCAAAGTATTTCCAATAATGCATGTGAAAGTATTTTTGTACACCAATACTGCTCTGGCGCCTTCCCCATAGAAAAACTGAGATTAATTTGGTGTTCTGTATGTAAATGTATGAAAAAACTAATAACTTGGGCTCGTAGTTCGGTGGAGGGGGCGAATTTAGGAAGGGGTGTCATGGGGGTGTTATAGTGGGGTGTAATAATGACAAGGAAAGTGCGACTGGGATGCACACTATACAGAGTGTAACGGAAGAAGCTTGCTCTGGCAGGCAGTGAGGAGACCGTTCAAGGGGCTAAATTGCTCCGTTGGCTTGCTTCGCGTCTATGTGTCTAGAACAAGAAATCGTGCCAAAACTATTAGCTGTGCCGTAAATCGGGCCAAAGTACACATCGAAGGGGCTCTTTTTCCCTTACCTCTCTCACACTCTCTCTCTTCTACCCATCACTATCCTCTCTTCTTCAATCGTTTATCTTTCTCTATTGCCTCCCACCGTGCGGGAATCTCTTGCAGAAGTCCATCGAACTTCGGACGTGGAGCAGACAGAAAGAGGAGCATCTCGAACGAAAGGCAGCGCAGTGCTGGTGCAATTCTGATAATTCTCGCACAGCTAGTTGCACAACATTGCACGCCTCAAACTTCCTTTCATAGAAATGTGAGCTTGAAAGCTGTTGAATCACATGTGAGTTAGTCAACCGTTGTTGTGAGTGCTATAATAATGAGATTGACGATTCCACCAATTTGAATAGAAGTAACTGGAATTGAGTCTGAACGAGTTCCGAGCAAAGATATATGTACGAATAATATAATACTCGTTCAACTCCAAGCTATGAAAATAGTAAAAACTGAAAAAAACTGTCATTGTCATTTGGTCTCGTGACCACACAGGTCACATTTAGAAAGTCAGCTTGAAAATGTGAGCTGTGTGGTCACGAAACCATGGTCCTGTACCAATAGAACTGTGTAGAATTTGACAACATATGTGTGTTTCTATTCCCATGGTTTATATTGGTGAGGAATTCCTGTCGGAAGCTAGTATAAGATACCAAACATCATCATCATCATTCATTGTATTGATCTCTGTGTTTTTACAAGTAAATCTCAAGCAAACTTTATTGGACGCAACTCACCTTTCATTGAACCGGACCATACAAAGGTAAGCACAAATAACCTTGATTACAGTTGCCACATCTACCAAATCCCATCTCTTTGTGTCACACTCCAGTAAAAAGTACTTCATATGTGCTGTGACAATCACATCAGAGCACAAGTAGTGAGTCTCCTCTTCAATTATTGTGAATCGGTCTCCGATTTCCAGTCAATGCAATGTGATGTGTCAGCAATGTTCAACCATAAATCAACAAGTAACAAGTGACGACAAGATGTGATTATCCAGATGACTGAAAGTTGTTTGAGCATCGTTGGTGCTCAATGTTCATTAGATCATTGTTTACTCCAATGAATGTCCAGATTCCAGATTTAAAAAGAAAACAATGACTGGGATGATGAACTGACTGGAATTATTCTGGTGTTTTATTCGGTTCTAATTGACCGTCTGCAAATAAAAATTACTTTTTTTTAAATATATTAAATAGCTATCAAAATATATATCCATCGTGATAAATTCTAATATTTTTTGACTTTATTTAATGAGGTAACCACACAGGCAGGTCAATCTCACTGATTCTCCCTCATTATGAGATTAATATAAACCTATAATGAGGATAGATATCAGCTTTTTTCATGAGAGTTAATAGAATAGAATGGAATGACTTTTTTATTCATGTTGACGTGGCGAAGTTTGGACAATATTGTCCACTCCACCACTTAATCACGTCGTTAGCAAACAATACAATACAAAATATGTAGAGATAACAAAAAAATTGGAGCAAGAAATGACAATAAAATGTAATAAATATGAGAGATCAATATTGAATAATAAAAGTATTTTAGTAAATAAGAAGTGTTTTTCAATAAACTCAATCACTTCACTGCTGAAAGAAAAAGCAAAAAATAAATTAAAACAAAATAAAAGACAAGCTACTGAAGAGAATTAATACAGTAAGAATTGGAATCAAAGATGAAATTTGTCTATTTTATGAATAGTGGATATGGGTTTAAAAAAAAGAACCTGTGTAGGCCTAACAGTATTATAAAGAAAAGTGATAGATGGAAAAGATAAAGAAAAGATAACAGAGAATAAAGAAAAGTGGGGAAAATCAGATAGCTAATAAGAAGATTTTAAATAGGAAAAATTTCGAAAAGAAAAAGGATAAGATGTAGTTATTGTGGTGCGTTTTTTAACGGCTTCACACATGTAGGGTGAATCTTGTACTGAGTCAATGGTGTAGAGGCTATAAATTTTGCAATGCGTGTGTGGACGCTGAGTGAACACCAGACTGATTGATTCACTACAAGATTCATACAATTGTCGGAATCGCGGGAGGCCTAAACGCTCGCTCACCCTTGATTCTTCTAATGACAGATTGTATAATGATGAAATTTTTATAAGTAGTGTAGCGGACGCTAAACACTAATACGGATACCTTAAGATTATTACCTGTGAAGAATGAGCATACAAAATCATACAGGTCGAGCAAAAATCCCGATGTAGCTAATTTACGGGACTGCGTCTCTAATA